>NC_134569.1:58547776-58652776 GCF_050947875.1 Dermacentor variabilis | reverse complement strand
TGGGAAATTTGGGAGTGGACCAAGTGAAATTTGGAGGTGAGTCTACTTGAAATTTGGGTGTGGGCAAACTTAAATTTTGGGGTGGGCCAACTTGCAATGCGGGTGTGGGTCAATTTAAATTTGGGGGTGAACCAACTGAAATTGGGTGATATGCTTACACGTACTTAGAAAACTCCAGTGGAGTTTATGCATATTTTGCTAACGCCTAGGTTTCACAGTTTAATACATGAATCAAAAAAGAGAACTTGGAGAACTCACGCTGCCCGTAACAAACAAGTTTTTTTTTCTTTCTTTCTTTCATTTTTCTTTTTTGGCTGAGTCGTCGGGATATATCTGTCTCAGCAGCAGGTGGACTGAGCTTCATTCGGTACGTGTTTCCAGGAGTATTGCGGTGCCCTGGTACCTATTTAAGGGCTATAACGAGATTATTCGAGTTTGCTTTCGCATGGTATTTGAATGTTTTATAGAATAAATGGACTCTCAACAAATTTCTATGTACGTTCTTCAGTGTTCATATAGGAGGTGACAAGTGACAAGAGGGTGGGTTGAGAGACGCTAAATATAAGTTACCTTAGCGCTTATCCTGTGCTCTCTGAGACACCTTGCACTGCTTTGAGCTTGTCTGCACAAATCAGACGTGTCTTATAGCACTATAATAAAATGTTTTAATAAAAAATCATTCAGGACTTTTGCTGCTTTTCGGACGCAAAGGAAGTCCTGTGTTCTGGCACTGCGTAGGAGCGCCAAATTATAACTATATTTGATTTAACTATTTCATTTTGATTATAACTATCAGTCATTTGGAGAACACAATTAAGGAAAGCAAAATGCCTCATTCAACGCCATTTCGTCTTCTCGGACTGATAATTTGTCAGTAACATCCCGAAGGGGTAAATCACGAATGTGTGTATATTGGAGCTGTTTCGTATTTTTCGTATGATGTTTCATAAAAATTCCCCGTAAAAGATACAAATAAATGTGTATACGTATACAGAGAGAGCAAGTAGCTGTGCAAGTACATGTTGGGTCTTACAGAACTTTCTATTTTCTATAGAAACGAAACAAATTGATCAAAAGGCCAAGCTTAGGAGCAATACTCATGTAGAATGAATGTTGTGACAAACTCGCCTATGTGCAGAGCAGATGATGTCCACGTGATTTCGCGTAAGGAAAACATATTTCTATTGTATATACGGGTAATCAAGTGTGTCTGGGGCGGGGAGAGGGGGTTATAAAGCCTTGAGGCCGTTTCCTCAATGAAGACGTTTAATTGCGAAGCGTTCATTGCCTTATTCCTGCCTTTTCCAGGTAGCTGCGGTTTAACATTATTTCTATTTCAAGGCTCAGGTTCCATTCCAACTTGGAGGCTAGTCAAGAAGAGCCAAGTAGAAAACAAAACCAAAAGAAAGAACACAAGGGTTTTCGAAATATCTCTTATCTTTCCTGACATGTTAAGTTATCTGCGGATACCTAAGTGCAGATCAAGCAGAGTAGTGTGCGACCTTTCTTGGTCAGGGTTATCATAGTTTATGAGTACTCTATTCAGAAAATATTAGTTGCAGCTTGAGGGAAAATTTACTCGCGTTTTTTTTTCTTCATATTTTGAGCATTTGATTATTTTCCCCTTCCAACAGCTAGAGAGAATATCAGCGCTAGAGTAGAGATGGGAAGATATTGCTTTGGCGATTCCATCGGATACTGCCGCCTCTTAGCGAGGGGCATTTTGTTACTCGGAGAATAAAAGGGGTGAGGCTGTTTCGGAGACGAGGGCAATTATGTCGACATGGGGACGCCCGCTTGAACGCTTCTCACACTTGACAGGTCACGGTCCAGGCTTATCGTAACAGCCTTTTCTGGGACGAGACAAATCATCTTGTCATGGGAACGTACGCGTGAATGTCTCTTACACTTGACAGGTCGAGCATAACACCCGCATATGCAGGGAACACTAACAACGAGACGGTATTAATCGCTGGCCGCAACACTCTTAACAACATCAATTTACCTAAAAACAAAAGAAGAAAAAAACCTTTTGCCGTAGGGACACACGAGTGCACGAATTCAATGCTTAGCAAATCCGTGTGCCTCTTCGCATACATATATTTAGAGCCTGGACATTGCCGTACGTCTAAATGACAGCCTGAAGGACGCAAACACATGAGCCTGCAATATGTAGCGTAAAAAATAGGTTACACACGGATCGCCTTAATATTTTCCCCATTTTTCTGCGCTATAGGCATTGCCGTGCGACAGTGAAGCTTCGCAGAGCCGGATGATGCACAGCAACTGAAAGCACCTCCGCTAAAGCAGAGTGACGTCCTGTTCTATACCGCGCATTCTCCTGTCCTCCGTGCTTTCGACCTGTTTCAGTCACGCTGCTTGAAGGTACCACTATTTACCTTAAGAGTTACCTAAAGATACCCCATCTCTGCTGAACTTAAGGCGTTGCACAATGACTGTGATCATAGCATGACAGGCAAGCCTCCGAGTAAACATCTCAAGCCTTCATGAAAGATCCGAGCCTTAATGAATGTGCACTCTTAGAACGGACGCCCCCTTGCGTTGCACACACGGTACCGAATTATTTCTTTCCGTTTTTTATTCAGTTTTCTGAGAGGAAAAATAATTTTTAGAGCGAACCACGGAAGTCTGACGTGATTACAGCGCTTTCATAACAGCACGGAATCCTTGCAACAAGTTTGTGTCATCGTGCTTGTTTCGAATGCCCCGCTTTTTTGTTCTCCCTTCCCCTTAGGGAGACAATTAGATGACTCGCAGACATTAGTGTTAAGGACCACCATTAACCTTCTTCGTTACCGCTCTTCACTTGAGTCAAGCAAAATACTCTTCACAAAAGAGCAAGTATCACGTGAAACTAGCATGACACTAATTAAGCTCAGTCTCTATGGAGTTGAAATTCTAGCTGAAGAATTAAACCTGCTCATCTGCGTACACCTGGCCACGAAGATAAAACTGTTCACCGAAGTTTCCCAAAGCTCTGCACAGTTAATCTTTAGCCTCGCTTGCCGTTTTGATTGTTCCACGAGCGAGCTTATTCCACCCGTCATATATGTAAATTTATAAACTAAATGATTACGCAAATTGTGAATATTCATGAGACGGCTCAACAAACCTGCTAACCGCTAGACAATACTTTCTGGTAAGACCGCCTTGTGGAGTGCGCAAAAATTAATTATTTAACCCAATCATTCATGTAAATTATTTAAGTGTTTTTGAGACGCAGAAATAAGTGGTTGCGCTGTAACTTTGACCAAAACAAGGAAGGAGTGACCCGTGACTCGGAAGGCAACCTGACACACTGAGCTTTTATTAGCGCTATGCTATAGTACCAAGCTAAGCAACAGAAACAAGTGTCCACGAGAAAATATTACGCGGCAGCATCTTCTGATTCATAATGGGTCTTGTTTGTCGTCTCTGTCACAAGCCAGTAGGAAAGAGATCTTTGACAGCCTTGCGAGTGAATATGTATGTAAAGAAAGAACTGAAAAATTATGTTACCAGGTAAACTACTACACACAGCTACAGCAAATAAGGAAAAAAATGAAAGCGCCTGTCCATTGCTCATTCTTTTATTTTATTGGTCTTTTTTTTTGCTAGATCTAGATTTATTGCAGTATCCTGAAGCCGACATTCAATTGCATCAGTGAAAGCGTTGTCCATTATCTAGCATACAATACTATAAACTGGGCGCCTATTGTTGCGACGCTATCTTACAGAAGACACTACGTGACTGTCACAGCTTTAAAAAAAACGCACGACTCAACACAGTGGGATTTGCGAAGCGAAAGGTTATGAAAACTTGAAGTGCTAATCACTAGTTCTCCTTGCGAAAACTGGAAGAAACAAACGCCTGCCCTTTGCATTTCTTCAACTACTACTTCTTAAGGGGAAGCTTTAGCTCGGGTACTCGTATATAAATATTTGTAAAAGGAGAACTCGTTTTTCGCGGCAACCACTGCACGAAATTGGACGAGGTTTGTTGCATTTAAAAGAAAAACTTAATATCTAGCGACTGTTAGTTTCGATTTTTTGAGTTAGATCGTCAATTCTTTATTAAAAATTGGCAAAAATCGAAAATTTTTAGAAAACGAGACTTTGAAGTTTACAACTCTCTAACTCAGCAAGGAAAAATGATATCACAATTCTGTGAATTGCATCTGACAGTACATCTAAAGCGGACAACAGTGATTTGTTACACACGAATATAAAAAAATTAAGTAATATTAAAATACAGCTTTTCCAGAACCCTCGTACACAACGTAACAAATTCAGGTAAGGTATATATTAAAAATTCGAATTTGTCCGCTTTGAATGATCTAACGGTTTCCACTTACAGAACTGTGATATCTTTTCTTGATGCAGAGCTATTAATTTATAAACTTCGTGCGTCTACTTTTTTCAAACTTTGGAATTTCTGAAAATTCTTTTCAGGAAATGCAGTCCCTAAATCAGAATTCCGCTTCAACAGCTACTAGAATTTAACTTTATCTCTCAAATGCAACAAATTTCATTAAAACCGGTCCAGGGGTCATCCCAGAATAACGCTTTGTGTTTTACATGTATTTGAATAGGCCGCGTCGGAGTTGGGCCTGGGCCTGAGCTAATGCTTCCTCTCAAACTTCAAGCGCTTTTAGATGATGCTTAAAAGCCAACTCAGACACATGGTGCCCAAGCACTCTGTATAGCCAATGCTGGAGAAAAGCAGTTCCCTACCGTCGAGAGTGAGTGAGTGAGTGAGTGAGTGAGTGAGTGAGTGAGTGAGTGAGTGAGTGAGTTAGTTAGTTAGTTAGTTAGTTAGTTAGTTAGTTAGTTAGTTAGTTAGTTAGTTAGTTAGTTAGTTAGTTAGTTAGTTAGTTAGTTAGTTAGTTAGTTAGTTAGTTAGTTAGTTAGTTAGTTAGTTAGTTAGTTAGTTAGTTAGTGCTACAGAACTAAAATAAGTGCTGGTTGGTACACACGCATGGTTATGACGCACCCCTCCTTTCGTTGCCTGAATTATTTTAATTCTTGTTTTAATTACGTGCCAGAACCACGATCTGATTATGACGTACGCTGTAGTGGTAGGCTGCAGATTATTGTTGAGCATCTGGGTCTCTTTACTGTGCACATTAATCTGAATACACGGGCCTCTTTTTATTTTGAGCCCAAGGAAATACGGCGGCTGCGGCCAGGCATACGAACCTGGGACCTCGAGATCAGCAGTGCAACGCTAGAGCGACTGCCCTGCCGCAGCGACTCTTCATGTTTTGCGTGCATCTTCTCACGTGTTGTTTTTCTAAAGATAACACCATTACTTTTCACTTGCGCGAATGGCACAGTCTTTTCAACGCATTTCTCTGATAACTCCAATACGCCAAGATTTTCATAATTGGCTGTGAAGGGAACACGCGCGTCTATTCCGTTATAGAAACAGAAGTTGCGACTACAAAAGTAAGATGTCAGCTATATGGATGCTTCTACGTCGCCATCAGTTTCATCGCAGGCGACATAATGCAGGACTCCGTTTATTTCAACGGCCTTGTGCGGAGAAAATGCACGCTTTTATTTTTATTTGGGGTCAGGATTATGGAGCGGGCGTTAGACACACAAACGCTTTGCGACAATGCTTGCCTATAGATAAGGAAGACTTATTAAATAATTGCCTTCGTCTACGTTGAACCATTATAGATAGCAGTGGTGAACAAACAGGGTCCCTGCCATCTTATCTTTGTCCACAGAGGACCGGTATAAGCGTTTCTGTTTTACAACATTGAATATTAACTACTAAAAGGTAAGAAACAGGTTTGTTTTTAAGATGTGGTAAAAGGACTTGCAACACATCTGGCCGTCTGAGATGCTCCTTTGCATGAGAGGCTAATTTAAACCCCTTCCACAATAACCCAAATGTCATCAATCATAATCATTTTCTGTACCCTATACGCGTACTCGATTACAATGCGTCTCTGATTTTTCACGGTCAGATGTGTAAAGCTCAGAACCTTCGACTGTAACACCCACGCCGATTTTTATAGTTCAAGAATGTGCTCCTGCACATTCTTGAACTATAAAAATCGCACTGTGCGCCCGCATTGTGGGAAAGCTCGGCCTTCGTTATTTGGCAGGTGGTACTTCGACACTACCTCTTGCACTTACGGTTTTGCACTCGATTCCGAATCGTATGTCATAGCGCAGAGTATTCTATTTTGTTTAAAGAAGTGTGCGTTAGAATAGAGTAGATATGTAACATACCTTCGTGTTCGTCGCGTCTATAGATATAGAGATGAACTTTAAGCTTTTGTTATGCTCGGACCTGTCTATATACTGAAATATGAACTGAAAGCCAGGCTGATTAGTGTCAGTTCATTATTCACTGCAGCGTGAGAAGAAGAAAATGGACAGGGATGAAGTGAGCACAAGGACCAGGGTACATTTCAGAATACCGCTCTAGGGCTCATAAGCGTTCTGGTAGCGACAACAATATATTGTAAGTGTATGTACACTTTTTACGCCATAGAAATCAACACGAACAAGAAGCTCATTTGGGCACGTCATGACTCCTAACAGACGCCTCGTGACTCGACTTCCTTCAAATGTACCAGCGCGTGCCTGGCCTGCGCAAAAGCGAACATGGCGCCGGCAACTGAACTTTGAAGCATGTTGTACAGCAATTTCTCGCAACAATTAGGTCTTCTCATTACAGGGCATTGCGTGTGCTTGTGAGTTCATTTTTTACGTGTGTAATGCCTTGTTTTATTTTCACGGTATACTTTCCCTTCCTCCGCACACTTTAGGTGGCGTGGCAACAAAATAACTACCTTAAGCGCCATCCATCTAATGGCTGCTAAATTAAGGATAATTTCTTGTGGTAAAGATGACTTATACTACGATTACAGCGCCTTATAAGCTGACAGCTAGCAATACCTGAAAGATATCACTGAATAATTTTCGAGTAATATTCATCACCTATTAGATAGAATCTGAAGCGCACCAAGTAAGTAGATTTACCGATTCGTAATTGTTGTTATAGTAGAGTGCTTTTATATTTCTCACGTGCACCGACAGTGGGATAGACAAACTTTCACAGGAAAAACGAACTGTAAAGAAAATGGCGAAATTATTTTTGCAATAAGAACTCGGCCGATTCGCAGGAAAGAAAAATTTCCAATTGAAGAATATAAGTCGCACGATGAGGGATATTCACTTCAGCGAGGTTTTCAGGATGATCCTCTTTCTTGTCCCTTTCTTTTACGCCAGATTGTTGCGTACATCAGGTTCATAGCGCGGAGTTCAGGCTTAAACGAATATCTGGCTGCCGTATAACTTTCTCCCACTATAGAGGATACAGTGATCAAATGTTCCCCTCTTCAGGCCAAACTCATCGCTTTTTCTCTCATTGAATCTTTCTCTTTAACAAGCACCACTGCCTCTTTATTGAGATGTAGAAACAACATATATATTCTTTTATTGCGATAGCAATTACATGGACACTCTGAGGGAATTTCTGCTGTCGCCTTCGTCGTCGCCGTGATGTTCCGTATAAAGTCTACGCACGATAACATCGTCGCAGCGCGCCGTACGCGGTATGTGCGAGTGGAAGCTTGCGAGGGTCACCGACAATCGCGGCTCAATCTCGCGCGCGCGACGGAGGAACGCGGAGCGCAAGCGCGCCGTCTTCTGTCCTGCGCGAGGCAGGGGGGCGTTCTACTCCGGCGCCCGAGGCAGGGGGGGGGGGGGGGGCGTTCTACTCCGGCGGCTGCTGCTTACGGCACGGCCGCGCGGCCACCGTATATTGAACGCGATCTGCGCTGTGCACGAAGTGCATTCGCCGAGTGCCGGTAGCTTCGCATGCGCTGTGCTTTTGGCGTTAAACTCGCGCTGAAGCGAGAGACAACAGGTATAGTTTAATTCGCTCACTGCTGGCATACTGCCGCATTTCCTCACTCCAACCTTTTGACAGCGAGTTTTCGCGGTCATCTAGTGTGATGTGTTCATGTTTACCTGTGCGCACATGGCACCACGCATGTTAATTTAGTTAGTAAGCGAGTGTTTGCAACTTTATACTCCGATAACGCTACTATCCTTACGTCGTATAACTGTCTACTAATTTTCTATCGCCATCGATGCTTCGTCTTTCGCTCGAAACTGGGAGTTTTTTTTTTAACTTCACTAAGCATGTGATCTTTATTTATACAAATGTCCGTTATTTCAAAGCACTCCCGATAATTGTCTCAAAAATTATATATATATATATATATATATATATATATATATATATATATATATATAATTTTCAGGGGAACGTGTTCAGCCACTTGTACACTGTTTTTGGCTCACCATTTAGACATGAGGTTTCCCGAAATTATAACTTATAAGATATATCACAGTTTACTTCTTTGAATCTCTTTTCGGCCTGATATCAAGTCCTAAATATTTGCCTTTCTGAGCAACACTTGAATTTATTACAACTTAACGTTTAAGACGGAAGATATAGCTACTCCTCGGACCTTGGGGCAGTATCGGGCAGAGCACTGTACTGACACCTCTTGCTATGTCCCACAAACTTGGCGCTGGGCTGACAATAATCGCCACAGAGCGGCGCTAGGTTCCTACTAGCTGGCCGTTTTCTCGCTGAAAAGTAGCACTCTTGTTCTCGGTTTCCATATGCCAAATGGCGCTACGTTCAGATACCAAGTGAAGGAAGGTAATGCAGTTGCCTTATTGTAAATCGAGTGGCGTTGGCTAAAGAAACAAGCTAGCAAACAAAAAGGAGGAAATAAAGGAATCAAGAAAATGCACATTATTTATTATATCTTATTTTTGGACTCTGCAATTGTTGCAGTACCAAACCTATAGTTCCTTGCTTGACTACGATTCTTGCTTGACTGCGATTCGTATTGTCTGGCCCTTCCTTTTTGTTGATGCAAATTAAGACAAGCGACAGCAGCAGCTGCAGTAAAACACGGCGTCTTATGATGGCCGTATACCGCCCTGCCGCCACCGTTATACACATGGCCAGGCGCCTTCTTGATTTATCGCCCTACGAAGGGTGCACCGACGCCGCATTGCAGTAAGGGTGGAGGTGACGCTGTATCGGTAACGATGAGATGTAAGTGATATGCTGAATAGTATTAGCGCTATTGTAAATTTATGCGGAAATCCTAATTATTTCATCTTTGCTTTCCTCTGCTTCATCATCGGTCCGCGTCGTACGACTGTTTTTATTGTTCTGTGCCAAGGAGAAACTTTTGCCCACTACGATAACGGAGAAAACCCCCACTCGTGGCGGTAGAAATCCTAAATTCGCGGATTACGTTCATCCACTACTTAAACATGTGTCACCGCGTACATTCCAGAGCAACAGCTGGAGCTCGCGTACATTCGAATCACGTACAACGCATAAAATTTCGCACAATTGTAGACGCTTTTGGCGCGGAGCGATACAACAGAATACAACTTTATTTTCATCGGTACATTGAGATTTGGGAAAAGGGAAAAAAGACGAAAGCGCTTGACGAGGTCCCCACCCCATTTACAGCAGGCAGCGCAGATGATGATTCACATCCTCGCTGTTAATACCAAAGGAAATGCTGTTTCACCTCCACAGCGTAAAATGATAATGATAAAATAAAACTGCATATCAGCTTGATTACTAAATAATTTCATTAACTGTCACCAGCCAGCCAAAGGAAAAACAACGTACGCATGGTAATACGTTATACATGCCACGAAACAAAGCGTATTGGAGTAGACCTGTTGCGCGTGGCTGGGAATTGTCGTACCGCATTGGCGTAAAATGCAGGGAACTGTAAGTACTGAGGCACTTTACACGTAAGAAAATCGTACGTTAAGCGGCTACAGGTAAACTTTGTTGAGCGACGAGGATGAAAGTTTTCGCAATACAAGTATCTTTTTTCATGCCACATCCTACACACACTGGGTGACAACTTTCCGTCCCTTGCATGCGAGAAGATCCTTATGAGTATATAAATCCAGCCTCTTCTAGAATTGTTCGTGCAAGAGCAAATGCCTCGCGGTATTGGCACGCGCTCTCATCTCGAGTGCGACATGGCCACACCGCATACAACCTTATTTGCGCGACTGCGCGGGTTCTCTGATAACCGGGTCGGATGGCTGATTGACACAGGTTAGCATACAATTAGTTTCCTTTTTAAGATTGGACTGTATACGCGTGCTGTCAAGCATACCATAAGTGTGTCGCGCGAATGTGGTTCGCTGAGAGAAGCCTACACATCAATAGTTCTGCGACCAAAGTGAACGAATCGCGAATGGCGCCATGCGTACCTTGTTTTGCAAACAGTCCTCGTAGCTCCAGTATTCTAGTTGGATTTCGCAAAAATATTATTTTCAATGTTTGCAAGGAAGTACAATGCAAGCGGCAGTGACTGACAGTCTTCCTCCCTGCGCCAGCCTTTTATTTGGTACGAATGAAACATATAAGAAAACATTGAGTGCAGTTCAATGATCAGCACTTCAGCTGCAGACCAAGTGGCCATGTCCACTAGGTCGACATATACAGAATACACCCCCCCTCCCCTTCGGAACCAATAATGTCGACTTGCAGATATCTCTGAAGCACACCGACTTGCTAACAGTGTGGTGAATAATATTTCGCGGATTCTTTGATTTATGATTTTTGCCAGTCGGTATGTGATACAATATGAGGATAATGAATACCTTCTTCCGCAAGCGGGATGGCCGAAAGTGGACGTGGAGGAGCCCGAATGGCGAGACTAGAAAAGAAATAGACTTCACACTCTGCACTAACGCTGGCATCATACAAGGTGTGGACGTGCTCGGCAAGGTGCGCTGCAGTGACCATAGGATGGTAAGAACTCCAATTAGCCTAGACTTGAGGAGGGAACGGAAGAAACTGGTACATAAGAAGCCGATCAATGAGTTAGCGGTAAGAGGGAAAATAGAGGAATTCCGGATCAAGCTACAGAACAGGTATTCGGTTTTAATTCAGGAAGAGGACCTTAGTGTTGAAGCAATGAATCACAATCTTATGGGCATCTAAGGAGTGTGCAATAGAAGTCGGTGGTAACTTCGTTAGACAGGATACCAGTAAGCTATCGCAGGAGACGAAAGATCTGATCAAGAAACGCCAATGTATGAAAGCCTCTAACCCTACAGTTAGAATAGAACTGGCAGAACTTTCTAAGTTAATCAACAAGCGTAAGACAGCTGACATAAGGAACTATAATATGGATAGAATTGAACATGCTCTCAGGAACGGTGGAAGCCTAAAAGCACTGAAGAAGAAACTAGGAATGGGCAGGACATGTAATGAGCAGGGGAGATAACCGATGGTCATTAAGGGTTACGGAGGGTTACGGACTGGATTCCGAGGGAAGGGAAGCGTAGCAGGGGGCGGCAGAAAGTTAGGTGGGCGGATGACATTAACAAGTTTGCAGGGACAACATGGTCACAATTAGTACATGACCGGAGTAGTTGGAGAAGTATGGGAGAGGCCTTTGCCCTGCAGTGGGCGTAACCATGATGATTATTATGATGATGATGATGATGATGATACTGGGGGTGTGCATGTTCTTTGCCAATGCTCCAGAAGTTGCATGGGGCACTGTTACACACAACGCGCACAATCTCTAAATAAATCTCTAAATGTTGTCCGGTATATGTCGTACTTTTCTGTGCATAGACCTCTCATCACCATTCTTCCCTCAACAAACATCGTACATCGCGTTCGTCCTTGTGACATCGCTGCGTATACGTATCACTGACCATTCTAGTTTACTAATTATTGCCAATCTTTCCTTCGTGTTCTTCCGCCCAGCAGAGTGTATTGCCCTTTCGTATTTTCTGTACTTGTAGTTGTCTTGATTCATTTTTGTCATTCGTGCTTGGATCACACATAAGTAGCCTGCCGTATATTGCAAATGAATAAGTAAATAAATGAATGAATGAATGAATAAAAGCCGACAGTGATACGTACTCTCGAGAGAACATGTGAAAACGAGTGCTTATCCATGGCTGCGCGGGCGCCCGACCTTTTTTCCACAGTTTCCGTTCAGGTAAATAAGTCTGTTCCGTGTTGATAATATGCGTATAAGGGTGGTGCCTTATGCGGTGGCCGCTAATCCCCTCTGAGCTGCCAAATCTTGAAGTAAAAGTGACGTGCGTTGTATGAACAAATTTTCTAAGTGACATGTCCTTTGTCTTTTGTGGCAGTCATGAATTAGAAAACTTTATATTAACGAAACTTTAATTGGCGGTAAATGTTACATCGGGTACAGTAAGATGTCCTGCGGAATCTCAAACTCGCAGGATGAACATTTTGACGTGAAGAAAAGCCGTTGTTCACTAAAAAAAAAAGCGAAGCTTTCCTAGCCCCCTTTCTACAGTTTTGGAGGTATCTTTAATCTAAACTCTGTCGACTGGGCAGGTATACGCTGACCTCAAGGCATTCTTCTTCCACAACTCACCGTAATCGCGCCACAGTATATATAGCTCTGTATCGATTTATATTGTGCCTAATTTGTACCACACGTTCTTCCCCTTTCCCACACCTTTTAACTCTCATAAGTATCTCATGAACATCGGTAGACTGTGGCGTTTGACTAACGTTGGTGTTCTACACTTGTTCTTAGTTCGCTTGCCTGATTTCCGAGGCAAACGTGTAGTGGCAAGCGATATAGACGCGAGGAAATGGTCATCCCGGGGTCTTTTGGCAGTGCAAGAGCAGTTGCGTTTCACAAATACTTAGGAAAAAGTACTGTGAGCTACTAACCAATAAGAAATAGGCATGTAACGTGATCGGACATAGATAAAAGAGGATGCAAAAGAGTCTTTCAGTTGTGAACGGCGGCCCCTCGGAACATCCAGACAGTGGCTGATCAAGAAGGATAGAGAAACCTAAACCATGGAGACATCTTAATGTGTAAATAAAAAGATCTGCAAATTATACATTCCATGTGCTGTGTTTCAATGCCCCACTCTCCAAAACTAAGAAAGCTTATTTTGCATGGATGGACAGGGATGCCTGCTGCCCAATAGTTTTCTTTATGCGGGAGGTTTGTGTGAGGGAGTGCACACGCTTAGGTTTTGATATGTTAGTCGAGAAACTTTCTCAGGAAGCGTCAATACCTGCACCTGTGATAGCAATAACTCCTCGCCAAACTACTATCATGGTAGTGGTATACAAAGAGCCTACGCGCCTTCGATAAATTAATTAATCATTACTTTTGAAAACACCCTTCTACGTGAAAGAAACAGGTTACGAGCATGCTCAATATGCCCATGAAAACGAAGTCCTGGCTGCGGTGTTACCTTCACAAGATGCGAGCTGTCGCCCTCTGTGGAGCGAAGGGGGACTCACAGTTTGACTCTCTAACGCGTTAGAAGAGGGAGCCAAAACGGCGCATTGAAAACTTCGGCGCTGCATTCAAGCAGTGGTAGTTTTACAAGAGGGTTAAAAAATGCTTGTTGTCTCTTAAGGCAAACTGATTCTGACTGTTTACAGTACGTGAAAAGAATGTGTTATCTACGAGCAAAGGTTACTTGCTCTAACCGAAATTGTGCGACTATATTGGTAACCGTTGAGTTCACTAAATGCTCGTTCATCCTGCGGTGCCCCATGACGTAGTTTAAGCCGACTGTCTTGGAAGGTCAAAGCAGCCGGTAATGTGTTGACATCTGTATTGTGATCAATCATTCTGAAATTCATTTAAATATCAGTTCAAACATTATTTTCTGATTGACTTTACATATCTCAAAGTGTTTTTTTTTTCATACATTGCGTATGCATGCGATCATCGTTGTATATTATTTGCAGTGTTGTGTCTAGCTACGATTACGAATATATATATATATATATATATATATATATATATATATATATATATATTCCCATACGAATTACCACGTACGTTCATTTGTTCTCACCTTGTTGTTTACATTTCGCTGCCTTGTTTATTGCTCTTTTAGGTGTAGCTAATAACCAAGCGTCTCACTGCAGCCTCTGCCTTCGATCAGCATGTATGTTATTTTATATAACTGGCTGTATGTTGAATGAATCATTAATTGAAACTGACCCCGTTGATCAATTGCCTCAAGAAAATGTTGCGTCAAATTTCCAACAATTCAAGAGAGGCATACAGTTATGATAGAAAAGCTGACAGGTCGACCTTCATCAAAGCTCTGACCTGCTACTCAGCATTGAAGAAGGGAAATGAAGTAAAATAGTCAAGGAGAGAGAGAGAGAGAGAGAGAGAGAGAGACGTGTTGATGATAAGGACAGAAATTGCGTTCCAGCGATTCAAGCTTCTGGCCGACACAATGTGAATTTACATTGTCCCGTTTTAGTAGCAGTACGCCGGATGACAGAGACGCAAAGAACGCGAAGTCTGAAGCACCCTTACTCTCACCTTTAAAACGTCAGACATGCCGTGAAGTTGTGATAAGGTCCTTGATTTTTTTATTTCATTTTTTTTACCGTTTAGTTCATTCACTTCAATTTTAAGAAGCGCCCTTCAACACTCAGTGTCGATATGTATTTCATTAATTTGCAACCTATTGTAGACACAAAAGCCGCTGAAGGCAACATTTCCTAAGCAGGGCTGCACAGTATGTCGCTTGCACAGTCAAACATATTAGGGAGTTTTAGGGATTTCGCATTCAAAGTTCATGGACACAAACCGCCGGGAGTGCGAAAGAGTGCAAAAGCAGCACGGTGTAACGCAAGCTGGACGTGGGGCCTCGGATGTGCAAATAAGCTTGGGTACGCTATTTTTAAAACTCCCGTTTATTATATGTTGTAAGGGTGTTTTCCGATGGCGTATGATCGTCCCTGTGTCGCAGACAGTACTGCAGGGGCTGCAACGGGTCACATAATATACACCCCTGTCGACAAGAAAAAAAATAAAAGTAAGAAAAATTGTTCTTTGATAGAAACTATCATGTTCCTATGAGTGGGCAGCGCAACCCGGGCGAAAAACAAGAGGAAGTACACGATATCGTGTGCTTCTCTTGTTTTTCGTCCGGGTTGCGCTGCCCACCCATAGCAACATGTTCAATCACCAACGCGCCCAGCTTGCCGTGTTAATTTAGAAACTATCGCGAGGAACCGTTTGAGTATTTCTTTTTTTTTTCTTGAAATGCTTGACCAGGATGGCGACGCACGCCCACTTACGCACATATGCTCGCACGCACGTGAAATCCCCACATGCACTCGCCACACACACGCACGCATGTATTGACAGATACGTAAGCTTAGAGAATTAGCCTTTGTGTCAGGTAGGGGTGTCGCACTTCCACAAAGGAAACTACCCATGTAAGCTGTATTTCTTTCTCATCTTGTCATTTTTGCTCTGCTATTCTTCTTAACAGACCCTCAGACATCCTCTCGGCTATCTGTATACTTTTTTTTCACGTACCTTCATATCCGCGCAGTCACTTTTTAATCAGAGTTTCCTGAGAAGGAAGAGGAGTAGGGGTACTTGCTGCAGGCGGACCTACGTAGATTTGCAAAAGTTGCCGGCAACTGCTGCGCCCGAGCGTGACTTATCAAGTGCGCATAGGCTCCGACACCTGTCATATACCGTCTGGCAACATAGCAGCACGCGGTAACGCAAGGAACTTGATGGAGAATGCAAGAGGCAATGCGCAATCTATTTGCCGTCGACCCACGTGGCTCCCCCCTTCACACTCTAGCTCTGAGTCCCGGATGAACTTTAGGTGGGGGCCAAGAACCTGTCTTATAAATATCCATTGTCCTCGCGGGCACAAAATGTCACACGCGTTTGAGTGTGAGACAATTTGGCGCTTCAGTCTATCTATTTATACTACACGTACTGCGTCAGATGGAGCTTCGTGATTCTACGTGCTCGCTTAGCTCATTTGAGCATGCAAGGCACTACAGTGAATCGAAATAGTTACGATTGTTTTCTGGCTTGCTTGCAGCAGCTGCGAGCGGTACCTACGTCGCCAAACTTTTTTTCCTGCAGTATTTTGCCTTGAATCGCCGTGTTAAACCCCTGTATTCTAGAACACACGCACACGCACGCACACGCACACGCACGCACACGCACGCACGCACGCACACACGCACACGCGCACACGCGCGCACACGCACACACACACGTATTCTTGAGAAACGTAACGTCTTCTTCAGCCGAGAGGTGCCAGTGTGCTCAACTGGTTGGCATCCCGTTGGCAACTGGTTGGCAACTAAGGACACCTAAAGAAGAGAAAAAAGAAAGAAAGGGAATTAGAAGGGAAAATCTATACGATAACACGAAGGGAAGTGCCTTACTATTTAGTGCTCGAACTGGTTGCCTATAGGGACAAAAACATAGCGGAGTAAATATTCGCAAATTTTTGAGGCATGTGCAGGCTGCAGCAAAAATCCAGAGACCACTCAGCACATCCTAATCGAACGCGAATATATTCACCCAGCTAGAGCAGTACGCAACGTACAACTTCCAGAAGCGCTTGGATTTAAAGTAGACAAAAGTATCAACTTGTCAGCAGTCGAGATAAGCAAGAAATGCTTAAGAGTATTGGTGAAAAAAGAAAGAAAGATAAGCAAAGAGATTGATACGAATGAATCCATTGCAGGTATAGGCAGCGGTACAAGGTAGATAGAGTAGATTGAAGAGGTGTACACGAGAATGCTAGAAGCAAAAGCATTGATGACCTGAGTAACTCAAGCAGGCTAAGGGACGATTTGTCCTTGCACCGTTTCAAAGGAAATGCCAATAAATCATCATCATCATGGCAACGAAGCGACAAATCTAGGCCTTAAGTTTAGAAGAGAAAAATCGGGAATTATGATCTTTAATGAAGAGACAAGTAATTATCTGGTGTCAATTTGCAGAATACGCAGGATAGATTGCTACGGGTAAGCGCACCCACTGAAGCTCTCAAGAAATACGAGCAAATAAGGATGTCTTATCTATATCTAAGGCTGAAAATTGTAACCATCTATTTCATTTTCTATTAATTTCTTCCCATCGTGCAGCCCAACGAGTGGCCAATCCTAGTGGTAACGACACCGCGGCGGCAGGCGAGTCATGTCCGAAGCAGTGACGAAGAGCGAAACAAAAAAGATCGAAAATGAAATGGAACGTTAGAAAATGTGGCCCCTGATTCCAGCGCTGTAGCTTTTCGTTTTACGCGCCCACAAAGCTAAAAGCAGCCAAGCACCGGGCCCGCATTGTGTAAGCATCCCTTCCATTTTCTATTATTTTTTTTCCTTCGTCACTGGCTGGCACGACGCCAGATGTTCGTTATCGCCAGTATCGGCCACTTGCTGCGACAGCTGATAAGAAACGGGTAGAATTTAACAAAAATAATCCCTACAGAATTCGCCCTCAGGTCTCATTTCTTTGCTCCTACTTTCTGGCGATTCTGCACAATGTCGAGAACAGACAGCATTTTCTTTCTGTTCGCCCACTCACGCGGATCTCGGGCAGATGGCGGAGATCCGTCATATCTGACAGCGCATCTGGCACGGCACTGATGAGCGCGCGGGATTCCAGCCCAATCGGCGGCGAGGCAGCGAGCGCTTAAACCGGCAAAAGGCGGCGGGCGCGGCTAAGTAGGGACCATCCGTCTTGATGGTATACCGGCGGCTGAATGGCGCTCAGGCACGTGAGAAGTTGAGAGCAACTCATACGAGTGACGGAGAGTGCCTTCGTAGTCTTACGGACAGCTTGACTGAGTTGCAAAAGATTTATTCGGATATTGGTTGGAAGAAATAACGAGAGGGAGCTTTAAATAGATAGGAATAGGGAGTGGGCAAGAAGTATAAAGGGAAAGCAGAGCGATGAAAGGGAAGCAGAATCAGGAGTAAACAGTTATTGTCGGGTCGAGTTACGGCATTCCGATCGCACTTTTTGTATGAAAACATTCTCCAACATCCGGTGCTCTTCTGCTAAATTTATTTGCTTCGCAAACACTAGTAGACACACCAAGATGCATAATTTATATAAATGATTGCCCGAGGTCTGTTTCGCCCAGAGGGCAAAGCGAAGGGAGCATGCATGCATGGCCATAAGCAGAAAAATTACGCGTTTGCAGGGGAGATAGCGAACATTAATGACCTCTATCCAAAATTAAAAGGACTATAGACATTCCGTATTCTATACGTGGCTGAGACGACGACATCCTTCGTTAACCGCGGCCGACGACATGCTAACGTGAAAGAGACTTACTACATGGAGCTTCGCCTGTGAAGCTTGAGCAGTTCCACATACTTGCGGACGGACCCACACAACAACGTCATCTGCGACGAAAACGAATGAAACAACGTGTGCACACAACAAATTCCGGCAGAAACTGTCTGAGGATGGCCGTCGATGTTAGCGCGGTCAGCACTGAGGCAAAATGACTGCACACCTTATTGCCACCATGCACCGAAACGCGTCATGTATGAGGCGTGCGAAGTCCACCAGTGGCGCGTGTCTGAATATGCAGGGTGTCCCAGCTAAATTTAACCAGAGTTTAAAAATATCCGAATGCCACGTAGCTGGACAGAACCAAGGTTTGCCGTCACTTGGAGGTACCCAAATATTTTTTTTTCATTCCGCTTTTTTAGTTAGCCTTAATTAACTTCTCAAATATTATAATTAGATGCAAAGTGTCAATGATAATATTGTAGAGCGACATTGAAAACACTCGATACACCATTCTGTTGCTCAATGCGTGTTCCATAAAATTGTTTTTCCAAGCGTACATGAAAGAAGCCCGCGAATACACGCAAAGTGCCTCGAGCTGCAAACGCGCGGTCCTTCGAATTATGAACTCCTCGCGGGCAAGAGAGCGCATTGAGTCTCTTGGCGCGTTTTGATTTGACCTTAACCGAAGCGCAGTTAGAACGCAAGCGAGAGCTTGCAAGGCCAAGGAGCGCGCGGACAGCACAGGATTCCGAGAGCGAGGACCACGCGGTGTAGCGGCGATGCTCTCTCACCTCACGGAATACCGCGGCAGCAGGCGTTGCCTGTCACCGTTCGGCTCTGTCGAGGCCCGAGCCAGCAAGTGCCAGTCAGCGTCACGTGCGCACTCGTGACGTGGCGTCGCAGCCAACGGGCGCCCTTTCGCTGCCACAGACACCGCTGGCGTTTTCCCTCAGTGGTCCATTTCACGCCTTTACATCAACAGATAAAGATGAAACGCACTTTCTCGTAGTTACCCGTCTACGCGCCTTATCGCTTTCACCCCGCGGGGCGGAGAAGCCATGAGTGTTAATACGTCACTCTTCGATATCCTTTTGCTGCCGAGGAATACAAAGGCACAAGTGACTGTGGAGCGTGCCCACGTATCCCAACTAGAAAAGTGCCGCAAAGCTCAGCGTGTATTAATAACTTGAATACCATGTTGGGAACCTGAATACTATGTACGTTTTTGGGACTGCGAAATATACACGGTGTTCCGCTAACTTCAGCAAGAGGTTAAATATATGCTGCACTCCGAGACAAAGCGACCAAATGCATTTTGCTGGCTGTTGTATGGAGTAATGATGCAATCTTCTTGTATTATACTTAATTGCATAATTAGTCAAGGTTAATTACCCACTGTGAGAACAACAAAGTTAGGCAACAAATGCCAATTATAAAGTTGTGGAGCGGTTTGCAAAACGTCCGATTAAACAGTTTCTTTCTGTCTATAACGTATTATTGTTTTTCCGCTTATTGCAGATGCCAGTCAAATACAAAACATACCACAAAAATACCGTAAACACCATAAGCATATACACATATATATGTGATGAACCGCACAATAGGACGGTACGGTGCAATAGTGGAGAAAGAGGTAGACGAAGAATAAAGGCAGGGTTCGGGCGACCATGTTGGTCTCCGTCCATGCATGCAGCGGCCGCAGTCTTCACCTCGAAGAGCCGGAGCTACTTGTCAAAGGGGGCGTCCTCGAGTGCTCCCGAGTACTTCGGGATGTTGATGGCTTTCTTAGATGTTGTGGTGATGTAGGACACGGTTGATTCTGTCGACTGGTGTCGACACACACGCACACGCACACCAATGAATGAACGAACCAATGAAAGAAAGAAAGAACAAGAAATCCCAATATTTGAGTAACCGACATATAGCACCAAAAAACACATTTCAACTCCTTTAAGAAGTTTCGGTACCCCCGTATAATGCAAGATGCAGATTCAACTTCCATCAATAAAAAAAGAGAGAAGAATGGTGAGGGAGAAAATGGCATATAATGCGCGGAATTTTGCTGTAGCTGCCCAGCATAAGTGCACTCTCTCCTGCCGTGCTCGTTACTTCCGCCATTCCATCAAGCTTTCCCATCTGCATTGCCGCCACTGACAGGCGACGCCAACGAAAGGTGCGCGCTTCGTTGAAAGCAGCGTCCCTTCCTTGGCGGCTGCAGAGCCCGCTTCGTGTGCGGCCTGCATCGTAAGACCGGAGAACGACACAGCGTTACTGACGGTGAAGGGGCGAGAACTTGCGGAAAATCTATATCTTCTGAGAAGTGCAACTTCTGGAGTCCATCTAGTACACGCAGGAGGCCCAGCTTGCCTGTCTGTCAGCTTTGCATTCGCATTGGTTTCTATCGGTTTTTAACAGACAAATAGCAAGCGGAAGAGAATTTTCGGACTTTTGTAATCGGGTGCCTCGAAATGTAGGCATTGGGTCCTGCCGTGGTGGCGACATCTTGCGACACCGTGTTAAGCAAAAGCACGCAGCACTTTCGTGGCGACGACCATACTTGTTCCATTCACTTGCTGCCGTAAACGTTTCGGCAACGACACTGTCATCGCGTAGGCAGCCGTGTGCATTTTCCTCGCAGCAGAGGAAACATGGGCCACACAACCACTTTGCCAGTGGATTCGTCTTGAATAAAACAGCATCCCAAGCAAAATGAAGCGCGGAAAAATACCGGTGTTAACTTGAACGCATGTGTGGGGTTCAGGTTTGCACTATCGATCAAGTGACCTGTCATGGCAACAGAGAGCCTAATTAATGGGTAAACTGAATTAAGAAGGCAAGGTAAAGGTCTTATCAGGTGTCTTAACTACCGGGAAAATTTCAAAACCTCTCGTTAACCAAAGTAACATGAACCGAATGATGAATCAAAGGCGCAAACGAATGAAAAACCTGAAAGTTACGCTTAGCTGCCTTTATAGCAACTAAAGTTTAAGCAACGAGGACGCAGCGTAAATGGGAGTAAGACCAATTAGGGGCATGTATCGGCTCTAAGATTAAAAAACCTAATCAGGCATTCGGTTATGCGAACTATAGTGACTAAGCAAAACTGTGGTAAGTTATTTTTTTCGTCTTTTTTTTTTCAGAGAAGAGAGTACGACCAACGTTGTTTTTGCATGATATATGTCTGACGTTTCGGTTGGTGGACCAGAATTTGTCAACCTAACCAATTACTTTGGCACCGGCGGCTTATATGTATATATATATATATATATATATATATATATATATATATATATATATGCATGGTGTGCCAGCTGAAACTAAACAAGGTTTCAAAAACGAAATAGTGAGCTAATGGGCTGAAACGGAATCAGTGTTGTTGGGTATCGTGCGACCTAGTCCGTGCTATCTTCTTTTTCGTTTTGCAAAGTAAATTAATTAGTATAAACTAATTACCTAACTTTTTAAAGTTTGAATTCAGCAAGACACCGCCAATATTAATATTGTAGATCACACATAAAAATAACCGACTGCAGTGTTCACAACTAAGTACCATTGATGGAGGGCCTTGTGCTGGCCTTTAAAGAAAGCCCGCGACATACAAAAACAGCCACGTGATAGCGCCACTATTTCAGCGCCCCCCGACGATCGATCAGGAAATGACATCCGCTCGTCTTTGGGTTTTCAGAAAAGTGCAAAAAACGAACAGCACAATATTTAATGGATGTTAGCAAATGTTTTACACATAATTAAACAGGTATCTTACTAATTATATATATATATATATATATATAATATATCCCCTATGCTGTTCTTGGAGTCATTTTTGGTTTCGTATGATATTACTATGCATGTGTAAATCATTGCTAGCCATGGTGGAACAAGGTAAAAAGAGTTTATACCGCCGAGGAACTTATCCCAATTGATTTGCTGTCTAAGCGTGAACACGTTATCCTCCACGCTAATTAACTTGAGGTTGTGTCCAACCTACGAACACATCTGAACGACCTACCTGTCAAGTTCAGATGTCACTTAGCGCTCTAATTAAAGTGGAACGGACCGCATGTTTCGTTTACAAGGTCGGTGCCCGGCGTTGGCGCCTGCATTTGGCCAGTGGCGCAGGCCACTTGCCTGTGTTTCTCTCTTTAAGTTCTTAATATATTGACGCCATCCTAAAAGGATATCTTAAAGAAGTCATGACGGTCGTTTGAACTAGCGAAATTGACTGAAGCCAGACTTCCTTACGAAATTTAATGAGATGCTTCGGCGTCCCGATGTGATCCAGCTGAGGTTCGTCGCTTACTCTCATACTCGCACACGCTGCAACGGAACTTAAGCACCACAGATGAGTAAATTTAAATTTACCGATAAAGTAAGGTAGAACAAGTACGAAAATAAAAGAGTGAAATTTTCTGAGGGATAAACTATACCATAAGAGCGAGCGACGCTTTTAAGCTTTAGCCACTTTCCTTTCAAGTCTGGCGACTATTTATAAGCGTCAAAAAGTTCACTCTTCCTTATGCAGACGTCTTAATGTGTTTGCATGTAATCGGGGCTGCGCAGATTCTGCGCGTTTAGCTGCGTTTGCGAAGATGGAGCACTGGCGTATGCTCGTGAGACGTTGATTTCACCAGAAGTGAACGCTGTCTGCTCAGGTATAATGTTTCAGTGCAATATACAAGTGCTTTGAGCTAACCGAGGTCACTATACCAAGTCGTTTCTCTTGTCTGATGCAAAAATGCATAAGATAGTAGCACCGACAAACAGAGAGACAGAAAGAGAAATTTAAATGATATCTGCACAAGTTAGCCTATAGCGACATGCTTGGCATCTTAGTATAGAGGTGAGAATGCGAAGACTTGAAAAACGAAAGTCAGATAAAAAATAGTGCGCACACCCACTAACACATACACTAACGCTGAAATTGTGGAGAAGACCGTACCAGCCACAGAATTTCTTTATTTATTTATTATCTGCAGCTCGGTTGGTCAACTTTCAAGTGCGATAAACTGCCTGCACTGCTGTTGCATTATTCACGGTATAGTCATGACTTTGACTAACTATTGTCTAGCGAAGGGAGTGCTATTAGAAAGAAGCGTGAATGGGGGTGGAGAGGGGGGGGGGAAGAAGTGCGTCCTTGATCACAAAGAGCGAAATGCACAGCTGCCGCGATTATGCAGGCAATAAATGCGGCAACATTTGAATTTCCCGCCTTCTTTCTCAGAAAAGACGACCAGCTTCGTGCCGCGGAGCGGGTACGGGCGTTCCACCGGGCGTGGAAGCCTTCTTTGCTTTCTGAACTTGGGCGGTCGCTAATAAACGTCGCGCGGAGTTTTCGCTCTTTGTCAATTTGTCCGTTGGCCATATATTTCTAATAACGTGAGTGAATATATCTCAGAAAGAGCGCCTCGCGTTCTTTTTGCCACACGTGTAGTGTACTGCGTGCATAATGATTCCTCAAGGCAGAAGGGAAGACGAATTCTTGCTGCAGTGCCGAATTCCACTTTATGATGCGACCGCTCGTCCAGGGAACTCCAGAGTGCTCATCCAGGGAACTCTAGAACGGTTCCCTTTGGGAGGGGAGGCCGCCACCGGACACGGAGTGTGAGTAAGGCGCACATTATGACAAGTGGGAGCGTTTCCGTATATATGTGCGCATCCGTGTATGCATTAAGTCATTTGCATCTTCTTATCTATTGTGAAGGTACCGATTTCAGCCACGCAGCTTGCCTAGTAATATTGAAGTGCGACCCGCGGGGGTTGCTCAGTGGCTATGGTGTTGGGCTGCTGATCGCGAGATCGCGGTATTGAATCCCGGCCATGGCGGCCGCATTTCGATGGCAGCGAAATGCGAAAACACCCGTGTACTTGATTTAGGTGCACGTTAAAGATCTCCAGGTGGTCGAAATTTCCGGAGTCCTCCACTACGGCGTGCCTCATAATGAGAAAGTGATTTTGGTACGTGAAACCTCAGAATGTTGAAATGAGATTTTGTAGTCTATTCCGGGAGCAAAGCTTTATTAAAATACGAGAATACCAAACTAAACGCTAATACGACATGTACGGCTGCGAAGTCGCACTTGGAAGCGATTTCTCTTTGAGTGCTTCTTTTATCAATGCCCTTTCTTATTTATTTTTCTAGAAATTTGGTAATGCTTCAGGACATATATGCAGATGCGATACTATAAAGTACGTATTTATTTCGAAGAAATCAGGCATCTTTATGCATCATACTTATACATTGTTCAACTTTATATAGCGCTAAAATTTATATACTAAACTTTATATAGCCCTAAAAAGGTACCTACTTGAGGTACCCACTTGCTTGCTCAGCTTGATATTGTTGCCCGGCGCAGCCAGAAGGTGGACGCCCTTCTGAAAGCTGCAATTTTCTTCCCGCAGCTGCACCTCTCAAGAGCTGCGAGCTAGGGCCGTCCCAAAAAGCGGTTCGCCACTCGTAATAAATGCATCTTTCTTGGACCCAACGGTACAACCGTTCGTACAAGCGACGAAGATTCAGTGTGTCCATAATGTATTAGCACTGATCAGTTTGGCATCATTGGTATACCGGCGATAACGAAAGCGGAAAAATCCAAGTGATGTCAGTTGTGGCCGCCATCTTGTAGCGATGCCTTCAACTCGATTCTTTGCCACTCTGGCACTGCATCACTGGCACGTGCATCACTTGCCAGTTTCTAGCATTCTTCCCTCGTGACAGCTAACGCTTGACACGCTGTTTTAAACTGTACTACATTCGGGATCAGCCCACATTTTTAGACTCCACTGCCTTCGGGATACGCCAACATTTTTCGGCAGAGGAAAGGGAAGCCCCCAAACTCATGATCCCTGCGCGGAGTGGCCAATCGGAGACTTAATCTGGTTAACCTCTATGCCTTTCGCATCTTCTATTCCCCTTCCCTCCTTTCAAGAGGGTTAGGTCCGCCTTTAATGCTATCCCATTAAAAATCGCAAGCTTGCGGTCTGTAGGGTCCGCTCTCGAACGGAACACACACACACAAAAAAAAAGAAATCTGCAGCATGTTGCCCTCCTGTAAAACGTGAAGGCAAAAGCCTGCTGCACTTGTGGTAATGCATTATTTTATATGATCGCGAGAGCCAGACTCTTTGCGAGACATAACGAGCCCGAGTGAGAATTAAACGCATAGCGCTGTAAATCGACCTCCTCAACAACACATGTCAGCCCCTAATGTACTACCTAAAGGTTCTTTCGTTATTTCTATCACTTCTTTCTTTCTTTCTTTCTTTCTTTCTTTCTTTCTTTCTTTCTTTCTTTCTTTCTTTCTTCATTAGTATTCAACCATTGCATATTTGCTTGCTTACGTGGGTATGAGCCATTCCTGATGATGATATTTTTTCGCATAATCTTTTTAGAGCGAAGCTGTATGTGGCCAGGGTTCCATGTATTTTTTGTATGCGTCAAGAAAAACTTTCATGATCAATGGCTCATGCCCCCGTAAGCAAGCAAAAACTGTAATGTCTCATAGCTCTGTAAAGCATAGGTTACAAGCACTCAGCAAAGTGTAGCAAACATTGCTTACATTCTTTCTAATCACGCATACAACATAGAGAACAGCATGTCGAAAACTCTCTTCACCAGTGTCTCATACCCCCGGAATCACGGAAGCTAGCAAAATATGCAATGGCTCGTAGCATCGTAAGGTTCATGGTAGGTTTCTCTCTTCTTTTTATGGTAAATGTATCTATATTTGCCCCCTTGAGTCAGTTGAAGACAATGCCAGCGACTCTGGGAATGAATGTCTGTGCCGCACAAACGAAAGACGGAATTATAATAGCCACTGTGCTTATATATCCAGGCACATCCAAGTGTGATATAGAGAAGTTCATGACCACGCACTTTGCCTGGGTTAGCCGTGATGACACTACCCCTGTGATTATCTTTGGAGACTTCAATGTGCATATTTCAAAACCAGAAAAAAATGGCTCACTCAATTTGTGCTAGAAAAGTTCGGTTTGAAGTGCCACACCAATCCGATTAAAAGAAGCCAACGAACACTGACACCAAGGACAACATAGGGGAAATTACTTGAGCTTAGTAAATGAAATAAAGAAACGATAAATTAACGCGAAGGTTGTGGGATCGTTCCCCACCCGCGGCAAGTTGTTTTTTCATCCACTTTCATTTCCATTAATTTATCGTTTCTTTATTTCATTTATAAGCACATTAAGTAATTTCTCCTATGTTGCCCTCGGTGTCATTGTTCATTGGCTTCTCATAATATAACTAATAAAAATCGGGCCCCTTGGTTAAGCCCCTTTCTTTTCGTTTACACCAAGTCGAGTCACTCAACTACGCGGCAACAGTCGTTTATAGATTTAGCTTTGACCAAGATTCTGTCTAAGGTTGCAACGAAACCAATCAGTGCATATCACATTAATCTCAAAGCTATCGTCACTGCCATCGCCAAATGATGAAAATAAATACATCTACTCTTCTCTAACCCTGTGTGATGTGTCACAGTTTCGTTGGTCATCAACCTTCAAAGAGTGGCTCCTCAATTTCTGTCTTCATCACTGGACTAGAGGCCACTTTTTTCGGGTATGGGCTATTACAACGAGCCCCACTTCAGGCTTTCTCTCGCCTTAAAAAATCACTTGGTACTCTGAGGTTTCGGTACCCCTTAAGGAAGCCCAGATGGTAAAAACTAATATAGAGATCACCAGTTTAGCTTCGTAACAACACCCACCGCGCCTATGCGACAGCAGGCACAGCGTGCTCACCGAAACAAATAAAACAGCCACCACCGAGCCACAATGTTTGAAGAGATCCTGTGCTTGAACTGTTGTTCCTCGTTCGCTGACTGTAACACAAGAGGGAAAAGGGTGCATTTTCAAGATAACGTATTCGCGGTTACACAGGCTCTATCAGCGAACGCTTTGAAAATTTTTTAAAGGTTGCCTGTGGCAGATGGCACAATTCTAGTTCATAAGGTGGTCTGCTCGAAGCGGTGGACACTACTTGCACAAAAATCGAAATGCTTATCGACTTATTTAAAAAATCACAAATTAGCTCTTTAACTAATTCCCTTATCACCCACATTGCAACTAACAAATTCTAACCGTCGAGTTCGCAAGACGGATCTACTTGGAATGAATTCTCAGCATGACACCAGTTTCGAGATATTGATTCCCGAACTTTGCGGAGAAATGCATTGGCGTTCCATTTACTTTTGTGCTTGAATGCATAAAACGACGTTTTGTTAAGGAAGTAACTGGAACGCCAGTGCATTTATCCGCAAAGTTCGGCAGTTATTATCTCGAAGCTGATGCCATCCTGATAATTATTTCCAAGTGGGTCCACCTTTTGAATTCTACGGCTAGAATTTGTAAATTGCAATATGGGCCATAATGTAATTACTTAGAAACCTAATTAGTGCATTTTCGTTAGTTAGTCAATTATGCATTTCAATCTCTTATGAAAGTAATGCCTTTTAGAGTAGAGCCCTTCACGAACTGGAGTTGTGCTCTCTACCACAGTCAACCTATAAAAAATTTTGAAAGTGTTCGCCGGAACACCCGGTATATAGCACGCGCCAGCCTCGTCCAAAACGTCGATGGTTCCAGTTTCTCAGAAATTCGCCTTTATCTTTTCAACATGTGTATCAAAATCGTATTCTGAGGTACCAAGATAATACAGAACATAAATATAAACAAGTTGCTGTAAAACCTCTGTATCAAGTGTTTGGGGCCTACAGTACATTCCATTCCTTTATTTCAGCATTCATCTTTAAATGTACAAATGCTACGACAAGAGCAAAAAGCCGCTATGTTAAGCGGCTTGAAAAAGGTGCCTGCCCCTACAGTATTTGGCAGCAGACAGTTTGTGAACTCTTTCACGCAACAATACACCGATACATAAAATATATTTTGAAAAACATTTTTAAGGGCATGATAACATGCGTTTTCTTAAAACATACAATATAACCAACATTTCTTTTTACCAGCAATACACACCTTCTCCTCACAGAAAACTAGAGACTTATGTAACGTGGTGAAACAATACATTTTTCCAGGCACATAACAATATATAAAAGCACTTTGATATACAAGACAAATACAAAATAATTCCATACTTAAGTTACAAGCAAGAAAAGGAAGCGCAAAATACAACATACACTAATCACATGCAGTCGCACGGCTAATAAAATATTCCTTCAGAATTAGACGTGAAACTGTCTTAAGATCCATCTTTTCTTTTTCAAGACTGTTCAGTAATACCGATATTCAACACGGTAGTTTGTCCTTTCCATGATTAGTTCGTGAAAAAGGCACGGGCCAAGTTTCTCGCTCCCGAATGTCGTATTTGAGGTGATGAGGTTTGCTTAGATTAGAAAAGATCAGTAAATCCCATGTGGCCTCGTGTTATGCTTTCTTTATATTTCATAGCAAGATTAAACTGATAATTGTAATGAAATGGGAGAACATGAAACTTACAAAAGTATGTACTTGTATGACTGCCGTAAAAAATACAAGCAACATGGCGCAATGCTTTTTTCTTAAAGAGATAACGTCTGAATATTTTTTGTGACGTTGTAACCGCTAATACTGGTAGAAACCCCTAACAAGGACCCTCGTCCGTGCGTTGACTACAGGAAGTTAAATGCCATCACTAGGGATCAGCTGTACCCGATACCCAACATTGAGGAACGAATTGAAAGAGTTAACGCTGCTAAATACATTTCAACTATAGATCTCGTGCAGGGGTACTGGCAAGTTCCTCTTTCAAAAAGTGCCAGCCGCTATGCCGCATTCATCTCACCTGTAGGCACTTTTCGCCCTCTCGCCCTCAGCTTCGGGCTGAAGATCGCGCCGTTTAGCTTTTCTATGTTAATGGATATTGTCCTAAAAAACTAGCAGGAGTTAGCCTTGCCATATCTTGATGATGTAGCAATTTTTCGTACAGCTGGGAACAACAAGTATCGCTCCTCAAACAGGTGCTCTCACGGTTGAGAGAAGCCGGCTTAACGATGAAAGCGGAAAAGTGTAGGTTTGGTTGTTCGCAGGTTACTTATCTGGGCCATGTTGTCGGCCAGGGCATGAGACGGCCGGCCGAGCTGAAAATAGCTACAATTGGAGAATTTTCTCAGCCGCACACGAAAACAGACCTTCGTTCATTTTTGGGACTTGTGGCGTACTATCAACGGTACATTCCGAATTACTCGCAAATGGCAAGTCCATTAACGGACGCCCTCCGAAAGGGAGCACCGAGTAGCGTACACTGGGATAAGGACAAAGAGAACGCTTTCTAAAGTTTGAAAACGCTATTGGTGTCTCGTCCTGTGCTTCGCGCGCCAGACTACGCAAAGGAATTCATAGTTTAATGCGACGCAAGCGACAGAGGCATGGGCGTGGTACTGTCAGGTCGGCGACAATAACGAGGAGCATCCTATCCTCTATGCCAGCCGTAAACTAAATGTAAGAGAGGAAGCCTACAGCGCTTCAGAGAAGGAATGCGCTTGTTTAGTTTGGGCCGCCCAGAAGTTGTCATGTTACTTGTATGGAGCGAAGTTCATCTTCGAGACGGACCACTGTCCTCTGATGTGGCTCAATCAAATGTCACACAAAAATGGCCGCTTGCTCCAATGGAGTCTCACTCTCCAAGAATACAACTTTTCCGTTAGATATAAGAAGGGAAAGTTGCATACAATGCAGATGGTTTGAGCAGGCTAATTTGAATCCTGCGTTTAAGGGTCCCACCTAAATTTTAGGATTAGTAGTGTTAATTTTGCTAAAGAAGATCCCCTCTCATTTAGCAGGATTCCCTCCATGATTGCTGAATTTGTCAGCACGAAATTGCTTCAAAAATTGGCATAGCGAAATGCAGCATCTTTTTGTTTCTGCACTTATGTTTTTTGGAAGCCTAGCGGATCTAAAGTGAGAGCCAAGGTACGTCATCACGGCACAGAGCCGTGCTGTGAGGTTCGTTTTGCAGTTGCCTGTCCTTGTTGGACGTTTTGAGGCGGTGACTTCATTACGCAAGTGGTCGCTGCGAGCCAAGGCATCACCCCCTGGCCACCAGCCGTTCTCTTCCTGCTCAGCGGTTGTCAGCGCTGGACAGTCGAGATTTTCCGGGCCATGGAGGCGCTGTTAAGGCCAGCTGAAGTGCAAATTTTGCTAGCCACTTGCGACAGGGGTGGCAACTTTCCTTGGCGTTACGCTCTAGCCTCGTCACCGTTGTGACTGAATGAGTTCGACGAAGCAGGCTTTGTGCGCAACATGACACCGCCTACCCGTGTCGGCCGTGAGCGGGGGAGTGTGCCCGCGGGAACGTCTATTGATGCTCCTTCCCACGCGCTGTCCGAGACGCAAGACAAAGGGGCACCCGGCCGCGCTGCGGGGGTCAGCCCCAAGTTCTACGAAGTCCGTGTGACGTCGGTTCCGGATCGTGAACCTGTGTGTGTGTGTGTGTGTGTGCGTATGTGTGTGTAAGCCGTCCCGGGGAGAGGCGACGTGTTTACAATGACTGGACGAACGTTTCCGTCCCCTTAGAATCAAGGAAGGGACCGAGTGTTTATAAACCACTGTTGTGCGGAGGCTGGACACTTTCTTAAGCAGTCATGTTAGACTGACACTCTCTCAAGCAGTCATGTTAGGCTGACACTTCTCTCAAACAGTCATGTTGGACTGATGTAGATACTGTAAATAAACCCATATTCCTCGTTCTCGATCAGAAGCAGTCCTTCCTTTCATCAACGTCCTCAGCGTGGATAAGTAGGACGACGGCATAAGCCAGCTACCTTCTAATTCATGCCCGACTCCAATCTTGACAACGGATCACGAGCGATGAGATTGAGCCCCCAATCCTGACACCACTCTATATTCTCGCTCTTCTCAATGTGACATAGCCAGAAATATGTTACAGTCAAGCTTAAATAGTGCGCGGGAAAGCCGTTTTGTTTTTGATGTGGAGTGTAATAAAATTAGAACTACTCATATATGTTCATTATGTTCTAAGGCGCTTAAAAGGTTCCTATCCTAACACTATAGCTTAGTTATCTTAGCCTGGCCCTAAACTCTCCGCTTGCAGAGCGAGATATTTATACTCCGTTCCTTACATAGCAGTCAACGCTGTGGAGGCTATAGAGACTTCTTTCAATGGCTTCGTTCGCACTTTGATACGGCTCGATGTTTTTGACCACTGTTTATGGTGCGCAGCTGCTTTTTTATTCTAGGCTCAGTATTGAATGAAACAAGTTTTATTCCTTAGAAACAAACACACTGTGGTATACGGCTACTAATTCATTGTTTTAGATCATTCTTATTCTTATTGTTCTTCTCATTTTTTTTATTATTTGCTGCCCGTCGCGAGGAAGCCTCCCGTGCATGCTCGAGCGAGCGAACGCTGTTGGCGCGCAGCGAAGCGTGGACGGAACGCGCGGAGCGATAACGTTTCTTGCCCGAACTACTTGCGTAGCTTCCACAGCGTTGACCCTTATGTATGGAACGGAATATAGACAACTGCTATTATCGCATTCCCCAGTTTGTGAACGATTTCGCCTTGCGTGACTTGTAACATACTGTTGCTATTAGACTAAACTCTGACAAACATGGCCTGAAGAGTGTCGATATCACTTATCCGTCAGAAAAACTTGGTCTCATTAGAGAGCAACTGACGCGAAAAATATATATTAGTGCGAATTTGTCAAGATCGGTGGCGTTCGGGCTTGTATAAGGCTTTCCTATAACTAAAATGTATGGGCATATATATATTTTAATCAACTACTCTTGATTAAAAGATCGCATCCTAAATAAGACCTCTACAAATTGCGGTAAGCCGTAATAAAAATGGCCAGAAAAAATTTAACGCTTTCAGCGAGCGTACGGGCCTATATGAACAAGCAGCAGCGGACAATCAGATGTGCTCGAAAGCAGTGATTTCGCTCTAATATGGTTTACCTTGCTTTTATTTGCTAATACGCTTTCTTTTCGTTTATTTTTATCCTCTATATAACGGAAACTTGGGTGCTCAACTTAGTTCTGGTCATACTAGCACACAGGCTTTGGTTTTGAGCACACCTGATTGTGACAGCCGGAAATCGGGACAGGTATTCAAGACTAGATAAACAAATTGTTTCAAGTTTTAGTCGTCGAGGTCCCCTTATTCTCACGCCAAGCAACTTATCGCCAACGATTCGGTAATATTGCGCAGGCAAACGTTTTTCATCCTCAAGAAAAAAAAAAAAGGAAAACGAAGAACAAGATGCAGTAACAAGCCAAGCAGAAATAATTTAAACTTAAAACCTCTGCTAGCACACACACAAAAAAGAAAGAAAGAAAGCATTGAAAAGAATACCCGTCCAAAAAGTCTGTGTCAGCTCGCGAAAATATTAGAAGTTCGAATAATCCCCCTCTTTGTTCTCACGAGGAATTGCGAAATTTGGAAATGCAGAAATGCAAACGAAAGCCAGGATAAGTCAAAGTTCGACTGAATCATTTGTTTTCTTTGTTCTCGTTCGTAGGCCTCGCGCGATCACAGATATATGCAGATAAATTTACAATTATAATGAATTCCCGTCGTAGCCTAAAGTTATTGTTTTTTCATCGATGTCGGGTCGGCCGTATTTATTCAGTCGTCCTGCACATTTTTCAGCTTCAAAGAAAAGCGTGGTATCTATCTTGTGCTAAAGCAAGATTTTTTTTTAATCTAACGGGGCTCCAGGCCTAAACTGTGCAAACTTTGCTCTCCAGCCGAGAGTTAACAATGATAATGAAGAAAGTAACGCCCAACGAAAACTGCTGGCAAGGCAACCGACTATATGGCAGCAGAGCTTTTGTTCTTGAGGAAGGGATCACGTGGTCGAGCCATCGTTCGCACTGCCATCTTTGTTATTATAATTTAAAAATGAAGTCGGTATATAAATGCAGTAAAACCGTGACGATAACCAACTTCCCCGGAAAAATTTGGGATTCAGAAAAGATTGTATTTTATCGCAGGCTGATTCAAAGTAACCCGGGTCGTTTGGCGTTGTTGCACGTCCCTTTTTTTTTTTTTTTGTCAGTGAAGAACTAGATGGGGGGGGGGGGGGGGGGGGGCTTCCAAGCTTTCTTTTGCCTTCCCTCGCGGGTTTGGTGAGGTTTCTGGTTGCTGGGTTGGTCAGTGTCTCGGCAGATATCTTAGTGGTTACATGTACGAAGGTTACATGAGTCCGCAGAATGGAAGATTACGTAACCCTCGTATGCTGACAAACAATGTAGCGCCGATACACGTACAAACCAGCACCAAAGTTATCTACAGAATATTATTGAGGCCTGTATCGCGCAGGACGGCTATATGCTATTTATTGTAGCGAAGACCCCGACTTGGCCACTTTCCAAACAACCGAGGACAACAACTAAAGAGTGCAAAGTATACCTGACAGGTGCGGGGGGGGGGGGGGGGAGGGGGTTTGCTGGGTAGAGTATACCGGTATCAGACTTTCTTTTTGTTTTTGAATCTCTGCAGCTCGCTCGATCAACGTTGAAGTTGGTTAAACTGCTTGCACTGCTATTGCATTATTCACTGTTTATTCATCACTTAAGCCATGAATAAGCCGTGAGTTTTAGTCAAATTTGACTAAATATTGTCTGGCGAAGGAAGTGCAAGAAGATGGAAAAGTGCAGGGGGCGGAATGCACAGCTGCCGCGATTATGCGCGCAGTCAATGAGGCAACATTTGAATTTCCCGCCTTATTTCTCAGAAAAGACTACCAGCTTCGTGCCGCAGAAAGCGTACGGGCGTTCCACCGGGCGTGGAAGCCATCTTTGCTTTCTGAACTTGGGCGGTCGCTAATAAACGTCGCTCGGAGTTTTCACTCTTTGTCAATTTGTCCGTTGGCCATATATTTATTATAACTTGAGTGAATATATCTCAGAAAGAGCACCTCGCGTTCTTTTTGCCATACGTGTAGTGTATTGCGTGCATAATGATTCGTCAAGGCAGAAGCGAAGACGAATTCTCGCAGCAGTGCCGAATTCCGCTTTATCGTGTGACCTTTCGTGCGTAGTACGTGTCCAGGGAACTCGACAAACGGTGTCCTTCGGGAGGGGATGCCGCTAGAGGGCACGCAGTGTGAGTAAGGCGCGCATTATGACAAGTGGACGCGTTTCCGTATATGTGCACATCTCTGTATGCATTAAGTCATTTGCATCTTCTGATCTATTGTTAAGGTTCCAATTTCAGGAATGTACCTTTGCCTAGTAATGTTGAAATCTGATTTTTTAGTCTATTCAGAGGGGAAAGCTTTAATCAAGTACGAAAATAGCGAGCTAAATCCTAGTACGACATGTACGCCTGCGAAGTCGCAGTTGGAATCGATTTCTCTTTGAGAGCTTCTTTATCAGTACACTTTCTTCTTCTTTTCTTTTCTTTCATATTTGGACATACATCAGAACGCATATTCAGATGTGATATTATAGAGCACGTATTTGACTCGAAGGAATCACACGTTTTTATGCATCATACTCATACATTGTTTACCTTTCTATAATCCTAAAATTGAAAAGTTATTGGGCGATATCTTTCACTTTCACTGGGCTTCTATGCAACAAAAAAATATTCTTACATAAATGAGGAACATATAATTTTGGCTGGCAGGTACACCTCCAAAGCACATGAACCAGTTGATGGGACAGCGAATTAGAAGTATTCAATGATTTGTTCGATTGAATGTTGCAAGTCCACGTCACTATCAAAGCCGAAAATGCAAGTCTGAAAGATGAAAACAATGCGTTGTCGGCCGAGCTAGATGCAATGCGAGAACGTCTCGTCGCTACCGAGTCTCGGTTATTGCTTTCGCAACAGTATTCGCGTAATAAGAATATTGAAATCGATGGAATTGAAGGGAAACCCAATGAAAATGTCAGTGACTTTGTCGGCAAGCTTGGAGCGCTTTCTGGTGTACCTGTAATGCCTCAGGACATAGAGGCTTGTCATCGCGTTCTGTCTAAAACAGAGCCCAATAGCATTGTCGTTCAGTTTACCCGGCGTCAAAAGAGAGACGAATTCTATGAGAAGGCAAGGAAGCTACCATTCAACAAGAATGGTTTTGGAAACACTTCAACATTGCCCTGTTTTTGACAATGATCATTTGATCATAGCTGAGCTAGAGCAATACAGTTCTATATATAGAGAGAGCTCTATTGCTCTAGCTCACGACATGCCAACAAAAGTATGTTGCCGCAAAATTTAAGACGTAGTTGTCCCTCTTGGAAACTTGAAGTAACTGTCCTGACTATGCACCTTGGTCTTTCACTTTTGTCAATCATGGAACTTTCCCCTATCTGCGTTTCCCTTAATTAATATCCGGTTAAGTGAACGCTTTATAGAGGTGTATTCCTTTAAACATAGAGCCCCCCTTGCAACCTTGCCCTTCCACCCTTGGCATTACGGTTTGTTGCACACTACCTTGTACCGATTGCCCGTATCTTACCATGTCAACAATAAGCCGTGTATAATTGAGGTATTCTTCTGCTGGATTTATCGTCGAACAGAAGATTCTCACCAGAAATTACTCCTTTTTGAATTCTGTGGAGTTGTATAACTTCAGACAAATGGTCGCCGATAAGAAAGAAACAAAAAGAAAAAAAGCAGGCTGATGCTTATTTGATGAGAAAGTTCAGAGTTCAGGGATTATAGTGGACGAAGAAGACGAAGTGCCCTTCTCGCGTATGCTCTCTTGTGATTTCCTTCAAACTCCGAAACGCTCGCAATGTTCGTTCCCACTTTCTTATTCCTATTATATTTTTTACAAAGTCCTTTCGGTCCGAATCGTTTGGTGAAACCCACTTTTGCTCTTTTCTATCTGTTCATTTCATTCCCACAGCTAATATCATTGCGTTTCCTACAGTCGCCCTATTCTTAGCCTGTATACCATAGCTGTTACGCACCATTTTTAAAAAGCTTTAGCTGGTAACTACTCCCATGTCTCCTTTCAGATGCATGTAAAACGCTGGAATGCTTCAATATAGAGGCAACCGCTCGACCATATTGAAATAAAATTAGTTGTATTGGAGAGAAAAGGTGAAATTCAGTGACTATAGAAGCATAATTTTGATTTACGCCTGAAATTTTAAAAGGAAGATTACCTTAAACTGGCAAGTATCAGAAAATTGATGCATGAAATTTTATAAATCCCTGACTTCGCACGAAAAGCAGATATCGCAATTCTATCAACTGCATCTTTTAGAGCATCTAAAACAAACAAATTTGACATATGAATATACAAATATGTAACTTGTTGCAGCGTTCAGCGGAGTTTTGCAAAAGTCCTATAGCTCACAGATTAGTGGTAGGTTTCCGAGTGGAGGTGTCTAATACATCGATTTCGTCCGCTTTTGTTGTGTTATTAGATGCAGTTGATAGAATTGTGATATCTTTCTTCTTATTGCTGACTTGCGCAGCTGTGAATTGATACCTGAGTAACTTTTTTTTTCAATTTTACAATTTTCTACAATTTCGCCAAGTACATTTACGCCTTACATAAATGATTTGCTGCTTTCACTCACCAGAGCTTAACTCTGGCTCTTAGATTTGATAAACCCAATCAAATTTGGTGCAGTGGTTATTGAGAAAAACTGTTTCTCCGTTCCCGTATAATAATATGGGAAGCCCCGACCTATGCTCCGTCCTAAAGATAATCATCATCATCAACCTCCTCCTCCTCCTCGTCGTCGTCGTCGTCGTGTGCAACGCAAAGGCTAGGCTGCCGACCTGGGCTTGCGGCTGTAGTTCTCCGAAACTCTTCAGGTTAACGAACATACAACCCTAATCAGGCCTCCAGGATGACGCCACGGCGTCCCATGAAACTAGCCCGTGTGTAAGCAGTGCGTCAGGAGTTTCTTTCGGCTGGGCCACACTAGGAGAAAATAGCTGAACCGCACATCACCCGGTGCATAATTTGACCGTCGCAATGCTGCGTGCAGGAGTCGCCGGCGTTGCACACTCTAGACACACACTTACCTTAACAAACCATCGCAATGAGACAAAGCGAGAATTGCGCTTGCATGTCATTCACAGACGTCTGCGGTTCAGAAACTTGAAACCACCTTGTTTCAAGCATGGTCTGATATTTTCGACAGTCGCAGCCATCAATGTGTCGCATGTCTTTTGCGCTGCGGCGTATGTGTGTTTACAAGTCCATCTTCGTGCTGTGTTGAGTTCTTATTCGCAAAATCAGTGTCTTCGCGTTAGGTGGCGTCTTCGCACGTCCCAGAACGCTGCAGGCACTCTTTCCCGGCATAGTTTAGGAATACGCGATATGTCACCTCGCGTTACTGTCGAATGTGATTTTTCGGCTTCCTTTAATCTTTTCGAGACCACGTTACATCTCTGCTACATGTCGCCGGATGTACGATGTGGCAGTCGCTTCACACCTGCAGGTGAATGAATGCAGTCGCTAAACATGGTTTCAATGAATCCATGTTTAAAAAAAATATATTACGTGGAAATTCCCCCAGTGTGCCACTTTCAGAATGCAGAAGAAACAGGCTAACATTAATTTGAAGAAAAGTATTATTGAAGATGTAATGTTCACGCCTGCATGTCACAATACCTGTGTTTTAACATACAGTACTGCAGCATGTTTCGACGAAGAGCCATCCTTTCGTTGGTGTCTACACCGCTCCCCCCCCCCCCACTCTCCAACTTCTCCTCCTGCTATTATGTTCTTTGAGCGAAAGCAAGTTTTCAGAATGAATGAAAGAGTGAACGAATGCAATGCGCAAATATTTTCCGTACTGCTTCGACAAAGTGTGAACGGAATGCGGAAGCAGAGTGACGTTCATCTATAGATGCAGCTAAAGATCACTCTGGAATAAAATTATTGCATAAGCGGCCCCGCACGAGCGATTATACCGGCGCTGCGGCTCGGCTCGTGTGGCATATTGTTTCGCTGCTAATAAAAAAAAAGACAGAGAAAGAAAGAAACGTCTCAGGTTTGTCTCTATGCCGCGGTGGCTGCGTTTTGTTTAGAGAGGGAAAACAGAAGATTCCGCTTATCAAAATTTCCGCTCTCGTTAATGAATTCATTTAAAGTGCGCAACTCGCAGCATGAACAACTTTATAAAGACAAAGACAAAATTACGACGCGTTTATATTTATTTTGAAAGCCTCTTGCCCACTGTGTTGACAAATGTAGACCAGCTGTCAACCAACCAGCTCAGTCGATTACAATTTTTAGCCTAATCGTAAGTCATAGTTATATAGTACAGTGCTCTTCCCCATCTCATCTTTCAAAATCTAGTTTTATTCTTGCGACGTTATAATGAGTCACCGAAACGTTCATGGACAACAAAAACGTGGTCAAGAACCTGCATCTTGCAATTAACCAAGAGGGGGGGGGGGGGGTGAGGCGGCGTGTTTAGCGATGCAATATATAAAATAAGGTTATAACGAGGGTCAACAGCCTCTCCTGCACTGTGAGCAAACATACCGGGGTCACAATAAAAATAAGTTCAGACGATTGATCCTGGTGTGTTTGTTGCGCGCTCAAGCCGCTCTGACTAAGAGCCTCAGCTGGCAGAGGGAACAGCGTTGCGCGGCTCCCGTGCGAATGGGATCAATGTCAGTGGGAAGCGCGGGGTGATAAACGGTCCGTAAATAAACGAATCGATATGCAATCGATTGAGGAGGCCGTAATGGTATACCGCGGCTTTGTCAATGCAGGTCCAAGCCAGTGTCTGGCCCTGTCTTGCTCGGGTTTCTTCGTCTGGAGTTTGTACGCGCTTCGTCGGTAGGCTGGCAGGCTGAAAATGGTGGCACGCAATGGCATAGGTAAGTTGACAACGCCTTTTCCCTAATGTTTTTTTTTTTACATTACTTCTTTCTTATCAACGGTAGAGCAGGATGGCAAGGATGCAGCAAGGATACACAAGGATGCAGCAACGGAGCGTGTCCAGCTGCAATATTTCGTAGAGTACCTTCGTTTTGTTTTCTTTGCTTTGCTTTCGTAAAAGAAAGGGACAGGACTGGTAGTGCCATGGGAAGTGATCGCTCGATATAGTCTTGAAATCTGTGCTTTCGTCGAATATGAGCATAAATATTCCATAAAAGTAATACCAATTCCGATGATTGGATTCCGATGTTTGACGGTGAAGTCAGTTTCGAAAGAGCAATAGGCAAAATGTGTCACATGAATTGTTTTCCGTAAGTTGAAAGATAAGCAATAAAGACCTTGCGAGCAACCAAGCCATTCAAAGACGAATATAGCGCTGCAGAGTGTACAGGGTATTGTTTGATGATGCATGCAGAGCTGTTTCATATGTTCAATGTACATACAAATAAGGATAACCTCGCTTTCATAAAACGTTACGCAACCAGATTGATCTCTCGTGTGGGAAATCAGCCTTTCTATTGTGCAACGATCGGAGTGTTGCCGCGAGCTTTGTTCTTCGACTTGGACCTTCGATCGACGCTGTTTGACATTGCGGAGGCAATTCGAAATGGGGCACTGAACTTACGAAAGCAAGTTAGAAGTGTTGAAACCGGCCGGCGCTGAATTTGCAAAAACCTTTGTATGCGGAAAGGTGAGCGTGACTGAACGTTTTCGACACGTCAGTGTCCGAATTCCGCCATTCCGCGCTAACTTCCGAATTGCATCTCGAAAATAGCAGTTATCAAATACAAAGTGAGGACCCTCTCCCCACTGCGCTTGCTTGTACGGATCGTCTAACTCACGCGCCATGCCGATGTCACCTAAGGTTGGCTCGGGGTAAGGCCGCAGGCACGGCTGACTGAGAACAGACACGTGTCAATATCTACCCTACTAAGGTAGTGCGGAAAGTGTTTCATCAGCATTGTGGTATACCGTATACGCAGCCTTTTTCCTTAATATTTATCGAAGTTTTTTCGCAGAAGCTGTTTTGAATTTCTTTCTCCACCTAGTAATTGTTTCAAACACCGAGCTGGAATATGGTTAAATATTTGGTAAGGAAACAACTTTAGCATTGCTCGATCACGGGCTCCGAGAAACAAGTCTTTTCATATGAGCTTTCTTCGCCTTTGGTCCCTTTAAACTTGGAGCCCTGAAGAATATCTTAAAGCAGAAGACAGAGAATAAGTCGTGTAAGTTTGATATTTAAAAGCAGAGTAAAAGGTGCAAATGTTGGCACAAAAGTGTTAAAGCAATATTGAAAAGGTGAACCGATGCTTAACAATCTCTTCGGGGCACAAATTTGAAGCAAGACATTTATTTTGTTGTGCTGGCTTCAGCTGGAAGTGCAGTATGTACTACGAGCATGCATGCACAACAAGTTCGTAAATAATGGATTCATATTTTTTTCAACCTAGCACTTAAGTCTGGCATTACGCCATCCACCAAATGGTATTTTTTCAGCTTCTAATGCGATTAGCACTTTTAATGTGCTTTAAGCACTTTGCGGAATGGATCTGCGTCTGTATGTATGTATGTATGTATGTATGTACGTACGTACGTACGTACGTACGTATGTATGTATGTATGTATGTATGTATGTATGTATGTATGTATGTATGTATGCATGCATGCATGCATGCATGCATGTATGCATGTATGCATGCATGTATGTATGTATGTATGTATGTATGTATGTATGTATGTATGTATGTATGTATGTATGTATGTATGTATGTATGTATGTATGTATGTATGTATGTATGTATGTGTGTGTGTGTGTGTGTGTGTGTGTGTGTGTGTGTGTGTGTGTGTGTGTGTGTGTGTGTGTGTGTGTGTGTGTGTGTGTGTCTGTGTGTCTGTCTGTCTGTCTGTCTGTCTGTCTGTCTGTCTGTCAAGTAACTAACTAAATAACTGCTTTCTGGCTAACCTGGGTATTTAGGCAGTCTATGGTTGGGTGGGTAGAGCGTCGGGGTACTATGCTGAGAAAACAGGGTTTAAAACCAGTCATCAGACCAGGTTTGGTCACCATGCGGCACCATGGTCACCATGCGACGCTTTGCAGCGCATCTCTTTGACGCCGACGTGTGTAATTGAGGATGTACGGCTCTTCAACGAACCTCTTTTTACCGACTTGGGTCACTTGGTCTGCACCAGTAGGTGTCTGCCGTTCTTCAATGAACGTTTTGGACGGGAATTTGTGTAACTGGATAATTGGTACTGTGAATGTGCCGTTCTAGAATAATAAGAAAATTAGCGGCGCATTTATCTTATACAGATGATTGGCGACGGTAGTGCGACTAGCATTCTTTCACGCGACAGGTGTTTAATTAGTGATTACACGTGATGAATTCTTCTGATGGTGGAATATACACAGAGTTGTATGAGATATTCAATTGCAGAATGTTTGTTTATTCTTCCGGCGAGACACGACGGACAGCACGGTGCGATGGCGGTTAATGATGGTGATGATGAAGATGATTATATGTTATGTCTCCTACCCACAAGGGGGATATACAAAGAATCGGGCTGCAAGAGGTACGTTAAGAGAATTCTTCGAAGAGGAGAAACACCAACAAACAGCAAAAACAAAAGGAGATACTGGAATAACTAGACTATAGTGCGAGCGAGCAGTCAGACTATCCGAAATAAGGGAAAGTTTTAAAGGTGGTTATAATCAAGGAGAGAATAAAGACGATGTTAATAAAGAATGCGGAGAAACTAATTTCAGTAAAATGAATGTTGATCGCATAGCTAGAATAAAGCTGCAATTTTTGGCAGGATAATCATTTATTTCCAGTCAAAAATCAAACACTGTGCCGCAAACGTCTCTGTGACTATAGCCTATATGTCGAGACACCAAATGGTAATATTACCGTTATACTTGATCCTAACCAAATTGTAAAGAGCAAAGCTTCGAGTAACATATTTCTCTGGTTTTAATTTTGTCGTGATGATAAAAAGAAGTGGACTATCGATTCAATTTCTTTACAACTGTGGCATAGAAGGGAAATCGTCAGACCAACTCTATGTAAATAAAACTTCCACTGCAGGATGCGACAGTGCAATCTGCTGTATGTGACTTCCAGTTGCCGAGAAGGACACTACTGTTTATTCCAGCAAAAACCGATATGCTGAATGTGTGCACACGTTATCAGCGGTATTTTGTTTAAATCATATTTTAGGTGAAATTTTCGATATTTCAATGAAGTGATGTAAGCTGTATCCGGTAAATAGAAATCAAAGGTCGCCTAAAGAGGCGTTCTGGCTCATAAAGCGGTCAATTTATTTCAGTATAATCCACAGTGAATGCGACCGACAAATGTGAATTTTGGAGGCGACGCGCAAGCTTCGCGGCGGCGCCGCTAGATGGTGCTGAGTGTTCTTAAGGAAACGCGAACGAGGATGTCCCGCTGCAGTACGCGCCTTTCATATAACTCGTTTCGACGGTGGCAATGCGTTGTGTTACTATATCGATTCAATGCCGAACGCGTTACCATCGGCAATCATCGTGAGTTGAGTTCTGTCAATATCTCGTGGAAATACGAATTCTGTTTCCATTAATTTATGTCAATCATAGCGCTCAGCTCATATATAAGTAATATGGAGTAGCAAGAAGCACGTGCTTTCAACTTCTCCCTCTATCCACCTGACCTCCTATGTAAATCCATCTAATAGACTTGCTGGAAAATTTTAAACCACGAAGATGCATTGCTGACGTTGTCGCAGTTACAGAGGAACCAGATAGCCACATTACAGCAATAATTGTATGCTAGAAAGAGCTTGTCAGCCAAGTTATTGCGATTGGGACAAACTGTGCTCTCGAGAACTTTCTCGTAAGGCCCAATAAGGGAGGCAACTTTTCAAACATTTTCCGTAATTGAGTATTTCTCTAAGCAGCCGGTAGCGAAGAGAAAGCATTAAGTGCGCATATGTCCACGCTGCTTTTCGGTACCCCGTTACTGCACGCTTTCCTACAACGTGCATCGTAGCAGCCCCATCGTTTGCCAAAATACAGCTTCCTTATGAGACTACGCTCGATGACCTTCCGTGGCGAAGGCAATTAGCCAGCAAGGTGGCTTCTCAGAGAAAGAAGAACTAAAACGACACAAAGGAATGACACTAGAGCTTGACTTAATAGCATCGGTTTCTGCTTACATTGGGAAAACAGAAGTAAATGGTCGTGGGTTTGCTAATTAGACGGGATTGACAGGCGGCAATCTCAGCGATGGCGTTGCAAGCTGATGTGATGCTTCTCCACTTCGTGTGTAAGGTCAGTTTGGTGCAATAGCCCTATAGGAAGCCGGGGTAATGACTTCTCGGGGTCAATGGTCGCAAGGCAGTGGCTTTCTTTTATTAAGGCAAATGACATGTTCTAATTCGAGGATTAAGCTCGGAAGTGAAGCGCAATATTAAGCGTTTTGTATGTACTTATAATATATACTCCACATACAGAACAAACATGAGCAGGCGCACCCACGGTCATGCTGTGCTGCATATGCGATTGTCGTCAAATCGATGGGACTATATGTGCGGTGTTGTCAATGGTCAGTACTTGCAATGCAGACCACTTGGCAACGCTGCGTGCTGATGGTTTGCGGCAGAATAGTTTAGTTGTTCGCGGCAGGACATATGTCTTCCTCAACCATTCGCACGCACAACTTGTCTTTTCTGTCCAACTCGCATGACTTCTAAAAAAAAACGGGTCAAGCTACACTGCAGTATTCACGAAAAACGAAACTCAGAACACTGTTTCAACCGATCTGTCTCTTCAATCTGACAAAGTGCATGCGAGAAATCAATATAGCAATGACTCTTTAGAACTGCGCGCTGCATGAAGTACCTTTTATATGAACGCTGTGGCACAGGCGTCATGTCGAAGTAAGTGTCCGTCGCGGAAAGCAATACATAAAGCAGAAAGAGAGCTAAAAGTGAGTAGGCCTCTGGTGACCTCGATAGAACCGCTCGAACCTCGAAAGAACCGCGAAGCTGCTTATGGCTAGGTTCTGGCGGATCTTGTCTCGGTGGACAAAGGCCAACAATTTTTCATACATGGACGACCCGCGGTGGAGGTGCATTTCTCCCTTAAGGGGCCCACATCCAGAGCTTAGCTGGTCATTCTTCTTCATAGAGTGGAAGGGCACTGAATTGCTTTCAATGAATATTGGAAGCGCAGAGCGTAGTTATTGTTTGTAGAACTTAACTTTTTTGGCGGATGTCTTTTAACCAGTTCTTGACGCATTGTAGTATACCAGTGTGTGCTATTATAAAATGTAGGTTCCCGCATGGTACAATATACGAACTCATTAGTGCTGAAGCACTTGTTTGGACGAGAGCCCGCTGACCGATGCATGTCTGCCAATAAAATATTCACCGCTTGCAGTAAAGATATAAACACATCTAAAATGAACAGCCAAACACGACAAGCCTTTGATAGGAAGTACCAGAGGGAAATTTAACGCAATTACAGGGCATATATGTGACCTTCGGAAGGCAGCTCGTTTGAATAAATGGAACTAGCTGCATTTTTGATGTCGTGCTAATTGGCTATTTTCAATACAACCTGTTTCAGCTTCAGTAAATATGTAATGTTGCAGTTTGCCAGTTGTGTGCTTGTTATCTCATGTTTGGTGATCTTTTAACACATTATCAGACTTTTTAAATCATCTACGTTTGTCCTGCAAAGGAGACCGTTTGTCAAAAAACAAGAGGGACGGAAGTGGGCTCTGGCGAGGGTTTGACAGAATTTACTTCAGATCTGGTGCTACTATAATGTTTCATTTCTAGTCAAGGTGTAGTGATATGTCACCGTCTGCAACACATAAATAAAAACACGTGCCTTAAGGTTATTTGTTAGAAGTTAACCACTCAAACTTTGTGAATGAGCTAAATCTGCATAACTGGAGTAATTATTTTTCGAAATAGTGCGAGGTAGAGAGTATTCTCAAGGAGGCTATGCTTTGAGTACTAGCTGACTTCAATTCTACAGTTACTACACATGCCCCCTAAAGTCATTAATAGACAATATGCGAAAGACCGTAAGCAGGCTTTTCTATGAAGATAATTCGACCTAACCAATATGACCGCTGTTCCCACTAGTAGCCCTGTTAAACCTGAGACAGGCGTTTTGAAAGCCTCGACATTGCAGGGAATGGACAGCGGCAGGATTGATGTAACCATCGCATGCTGACACTTCAATTACTATTCTAGCCCGAGGTTCTCCCATTTGTTTAGAAAAAAGGAGGCGTGCGGTGAAGCGCACTTACAGGCTTTTCCACATCTTCTATTACGCATATAATTTGCAAATTTTTGTTCATAAATAATCATGCCCGAGATTACTGCGCAAGCTTTGAAGTTTGCCACTTTGATGAAGCTTGATCACTGAGAATGATCATATTGTCTCAAATATCCAATATTTAACATTCTGATACAGTGATCACAAAACACGTGGCTTAGGTTTACGTTCATATCTGTCGAATATGGGTTTTGAGAGGAGGCTTTCTTGATCTTCAGATGAATTCAAGATGCACTGGGCCACAGGAAACTACCCCTCGGCGTTCACATGCTGTTATCTTGTCTGTGTTATCTTGACTATTCGCTTGTTGGTGCATTATTGTTCATGACCTATTGTATATACGGTATAAGAAGTTTGCAGGGACAACATGGCCACAATTAGTACATGACCGGGGTAGTTGGAGAAGATGGGAGAGGCCTTTGCCCTGCAGTGGACGTAACCAGGCTGCTTGTCACCTGACACATGTCTCCAGCAGCAGCAGCTGCTGCTGCTGGAGACATGTGTCACTGGAACAGGCTAACCGACAGTTCTGCCTCGAGCTCTTCGCCTTCCTTAGAATCTGTGCTGGGAGTGTCGAGTTGGTTTTGGAATTGTCTGGCATTATTCAGCTTGTGCTTTAGTTCATTGTTCATTCATGATAGCATTCCTTAAATTAAATAAATGTACACACAATGGGGCCAATGCCAAGGACTTTACCAGGACCCTTGGTTAACAGTTACAAATAAAGAAGTTGGCAAATAATTAGGCAGCTAGCTAAAGAAAAACATGGATGCAAATAAACGTTCACAATAATTATGTGTGGCAACGGGAATAGTTGAAATATACAAAACGAAACAAAGTACTCTACATAACATACACTAATCAAGGTTGCATAGAAATAAGTAGTGAAACGGAATATCTCAGATGTCGCGAATTTTATTTGATTGGAAATAATATTTTAGAACATATTTAAATTAATATTAGGATTAAGATGACTTCAGCGCTCACGGAAGACTACTTCAAAAACATAAAATTAAAAGAAAATTGTCATGAGGTGCAAGAAGTGGTGTTATTGGAATTAGTAAGCAAGTTAGAGAGTATGGATTCGTACAAAAGTTGTTTGATTAGTCATCTAAAAAATAAGACCGCTAGATATTACTTTTACAAGTAAGTAACAGAAAAACAAATTAATTTGTACAGTAGCATTTTAAGAAAAAGCGCTGTATGTTATAATGCGAATAGCCTGATATTGTACATGTTGAATGAAAGAAAGTTGACTATAATAAGTGATGGCCCAAAAAACAACACAATGTATCACATTAGTATGATTGAAAGCATATATAGTGTAATGGTGATAATGTATCTTTATAAAAGTATGCACGAGATTTCCTCATTGCTCAGATGCCAAACGCTATATTTTGCCTGCGGAACGCAACAGGAAGAGAAATATTTAGGGGAGGATTACACTTCATGCGTGAAACGAATTAGCAGCTGTCCACCAGCGGGTTTAAATGGCATTATTAGTGTTGCAAATTTAAGTGAAAAGCGGCTAACTGCAAAACAGACGACGCTTAATGATTGCAAACAACGCAAAGATGAACCAAGTCCCACGGCATGGCTCCCAGAATCTTTCTGCCCAATGCCAAAGCCATGTCTCCTGTCGTAATGTTCTTAATACGGAAATATATTTGAAACCCGTGTGGTTACTCTGTGCTTTTCGAGCCCATACTTGCTCTAACGTTAGCTTTATTTAGACTTGTACCATTCTTTTAACTTGTGTATATTTAGCCTTTGCAACGCTGGCTGTGTTGTCACAGTTGCCTTTTCTGTGCCGCAAAAGCTCAGTTATCGCAGTTGCTGAGGGAGCGCAATTGTTATCAGATTCATCTTACACCACAGTTGTTGCAGCCGCTTCTAAGAAAGCGGGCTCACTTTGTGGGATTGTACGCAATGTCCGCAGCCAGTTCTTGAACAATCGCAATGGTCACCGGTTCGGTTGACCTAGAATGCGAGGTGAAGCTATCACCAACTATCACCATCGTTTAGAGAAAACAAAATAACCAAATAAGTAGCTTTCTTTCGAGTACATGTTCTTCCTTTGCCAGTCCAGCTTATACGTTTCCTCACTACGGTATGAAAACACTTGGTTCGACCTTGTGAGGAGAGCTGTCTAAAAATAATGAAATAATATAGTGGAATCAGCCCTCCAAACGGCGATTGACACGGTTGAAGCCTATCTCCAAGGGACCGGACTGCGCTGTTCGCCGGCTAAATCGGAGCTTCTGCTATACAAGCCCATTCAGCGTGGTCGCCCTCCCAACCACCAATCTGATCACCGACCCTGTGACGCCATCACCCTACTCCTTCAAGGTGGCAGTCCTATCCCACACGTCCCTAGTATCCGGGTTCTCAGTCTCACCATCTCTACCAACGGCTCCAACGCCTTGGCTCTCAACAAGATCTGTGCCCAATCTCAAAACACCCTACGACTTCTTAAACGTATCTCTAACCGACGAGGTGGACTCAAAGAAGAAAGCCTTCTCCGCCTCGTCCAATCATTTGTCATATGCCACATTACCTACGTTGCTGCGTACCTCAACTGGTACCGGGCTGAGCAAAACAAGGTCGACACCAGTATACGAGGGGTCTACAAGCAAGCACTTGGTCTCCCGCATTGCACCAGCACTGAACTCTTCAACCAACTGGGAGTTCACAACAACCTCCCCGAACTCATTGAAGCCCAACAACGCTCTCAGCTTGAACGGCTCACCTTTACTGAAACGAGACGCTTTATTCTGTCCACGCTTGGCTTCACCTACCGTCAGCAACAGGGCCCCAAACAACCGATCCCGACCGACATCCGTAGCTGGATCTACGTAGACCCTATCCCTAGAAACATGCACACTGAATATAACGGGGCCCGGCGCCAAGCTCGGGCCGGAGCTATCATAAAAGCCCTTGCCCACGTACCTGGCGTCACATTTGTTGATGCAGCCCGATATTCCCATGGCACACGATTTGTGGCCGTCGCCACACGCGGTGGAGTCCTACACCACGCCTGCAGCGTCAGTACCCCCACTGCCGAGAGGGCTGAAGAAGTGGCCATCGCCCTGGCCACTTTAGATCCCACCTGTCACACCATAGTGTGTGACTCTCGCTCAGCCGTAACTAACTTCAGCAAAGGCCGTATTTCTCCCCAAGCTCTTCGCATCCTCTGCCAGGCACCACACTCTAAAGACAGCATAATCTCCCTAACAAGGATCCCGGCCCATGCGGGCCCTGCCACCCACACCTCCCCAATCTCAACGAGGTCACCCACTCCATTGCGCGAGGCCTAGTAAACCGCGCCGGAGTCACTGGAGATGAGTTGGACGCCAGGGACAATCTGACAACTTATAACGATCTAGTTAAGGCCTTTTACCTCAGTTGCCGAACCTTCCCCTCGCCTCCCCCAAAGTTCAGGCGGGCGCAGGCTACCACCCTGAGTCTGCTACAAACGAACACGTACCCTTCACCCGCCCGCCTCCACCTTATATTTCCAGACGTCTACACTACCCCCTACTGCCGGTGCTATGGAATTCCCCCGGCTACGCTTCCGCATATGCTGTGGGAGTGCCCAGCACAGTACACACAGACTAACACCACGACTCTCTCGTCGAGGTTGCATGAGGCTCTGCGGAGCTCCGCCCTCGACGACCAAACCTGGGCGACCCAGCACACCCGCGAGGCGGCGGCGAGGCAAGCCCTCGACGTCCCTTCGTGGGAGGCTTAGGCCCGGCCATCATAAAGTGCTGGTTCTACAATAAAAGTTTATTCCTCCTCCTCCTTGTCCAATCCATCACCTGTATTTTAAAAAGCAGGCAGAACACGGACACGAGAAAAAGAAAAGGAACAACGCGATGCTGACTACCAATCCGACCGTCGCGCTTTGGTGGAAAGGAAACAAGGCCCAATGCAACAGTGCGTCCACTCACTCCGCCCGCTCCTTTGTAATGTCATTATTTGGCACTTGGGGAGTGTAATAAATAAATAAATAAATAAATAAATAAATAAATAAATAAATAAATAAATAAATAAATAAATAAATAAATACCATTCCCCATGCAGTACTGAGGACAAAAATAAACCTGAGCAGACCAAGCCAAAGCAGTGTCCAAGCCGACAAGCTCAGAGGTTATCGATCTACAGAGCAGTCCTGTGTGTAGTCAGCACCATAGTCTGGCTTTCACTTTTCTATGTCACCGCTGGCTGCCGGCATGAGCAATAAGCAGCTTTGGCTCTCGGCTGAAAACAGCGTTTTTTCTTTTTCTTTCTCTGCCTTATCGACTCCGTCTGATATATTGCTACTGTTGCTTGCTAAAATGTAGGCTATAATACGATATAATGCCGAGGAGGTTTCGTCGCGTGAATACTACATTAAGGTCACAGGTCTGTAGCTGGATCGAAGAGGCACGAATCATGAGGTGAGCCGTGTGAAGGTTTGAACACGAGAGTGCTTTGTGTTCGATTACATTAAACACGTGTTCAATTTTATGACTTCGGAAACAATTTTCTGGCATGAATCGCTATTTCTATTTCATATGAAAACACACATATAAATAGAACTAGACAGAAAAGAAAGATAGTGTCCTAGAGGAAGCTATGTATGTACGTATGAAGAAAACTTTGGCGGGAGAGATATGTTTACAGCGATGCTCTATGTGGCTCGGGTTCCATGTGTTTTTCGTGTGCGAAAATTATCAACAGCCCCCCTACGCCAGAAAAAATGGAATGGTCCCTCTAAATCGTAACGCAGAGGCTACAAGAACTCAGCAAAGGGAAGCGAACCGTGAATGTATTCATTGAAATCACGCGTACGGCGTACGGGAAAGCGTAGGTTTCAATACAGAACAAGCTCAAAACAAGCATCTATCATCATCAGCAATGGCTCATACCCCCGTCAGTAATGGCTCATACCCTCGTTAATGTTAGTCTTTCAGCATATGGAGCAGTATGGTGAAGAGTACATGCACACGGATACGTACACTAAGGAAGCACGCAGGTGTGGCATACCAGGAGTGCTTCAGTAAATCCACAGAAGACGCCAATAGCCGGGCCGTTGCCTCGAACGTTGGCAAGAACCTAATGGAAATCTTTTTAAACCAGTTACAATCGCGGTAATGCAGAAACTGCCTGACAAAGCACGAGTGTGCCTTGCCATGCAGTTTAACGGGATAAGAAATGCAATTATCCGCCGTGCTCCAACTTTCAAACTTTCTAGCTTTCCAGCCTGACACGGCTAAAGCCTTTCGACATATCTTGGCTGAAAATCTTGAAAGTGTGCCCATTACGAGGAACAGACAGACGCTACACCATATCATATAAGAGCGGATGTTGTTTGCGTCATGAATTCCAGCGTATCCGAAAGGAGCAAGTAAACGGCAGAGTCGCAATATGGATAAGTTTATTATGCACATAATTATTTAGATCGAATTATATCAGGTTCTTGTCAAGCAAAAGGGCCTATATCGGCAAATTTGATGCTCAGAATTATGTTATTGAAAAGGGCACATTCTAAAGCCTGAACAAAAAAAGCGCGCTTGTCCTGTGTCCCTGCTTGTCCCTGTGTCATTCTTGCGCTATGTATCGCAGTTTGTAAAAAAAAGAAACACTGGGGCTACGGTTATATCACATGATATGCCAGGATTCAAGGAGAATCTCGCATAATGAATTTGCTATCTCTTACCCCCGTATTTTTGAACTTTCCACCACTCAGCCCTCCACCTCGATTCGAGGAAGTGGATGACAGCGTCGGCTCTCGACAGAAGGGCTTACTGCTCTTCATTGACGCTGGCGGGCAGTTCTTGAGAAGTGTATAGCGTCGTTTTTCTGGTCGAGGTGGGACGCTGTGCTCAACTTGGTTGAGTGGAGGAAGAACTTCGGGTTGAGGATCGTTTGAGAATACTAGGGTTAGACAAAGCGACAAAGCTGTTTGTCACTTTGTACACGAGGCGAAATAAGTTGCTAATTCTTCACTGGCAATAGTTGGATAGTTCGATATAGTTATTGCACCACAGAAAACGCTAACTCAAAACTTGGAGGTGAGAGTGCATGACGCTTATCATCACAAATTGAAGTGGGACATTAAAAAAAAAAAAACATCTGGGTCGCTTGGGAAAGGTATTGCTCTTACACCTAATGTGAAATTTCAACTCGGCTCTCGTAAGTTCACCCGCCGCGGTGGCTTAGCGGCTATAGCGTCGCGCTTCTAAGCACGAGGTCACGGGTTTTACTGCTACCGCGTCGGCCACATTTCGATGGAGAGAAATGCAAAAAACGCTCCTGTGCTTGAGTTAGGCGCACGTTAACGAACTTCATATGGTCGAACTAATACCGGAGTTACTTACTGCGGCGCACTTATAATCAGATCGTGGTTCTTGCACATAAAATTCCCACTATTGGATTTTTAAATAATCTTAATTTAACTGCGCCACCAGCACCCGCAGAAAGGGGGGGGGGGAGGCAAAAGGCAAAACAAGTTTCACTTCGAGAAAAAATATAATAATAATGATACGTACAGATTGAAATATTCACATATGGGACTACTTTTGCATGTGACGTTGAAGCGTCTCCCACGCAAGTCTTTTTAAAGATCAGGTAAAATTGATTTTCCTGCTTTCCTATATGTCCACTTCGAAAATAACAACATTTATATAAATCATGTGTAGTATTCAGATATTATAAGGTATTCGGTTCATCATTCCGACCCGTCCTACGCATGGATAATGCAAACGGGGTAAGTGTCGTGTGCAACAGCCTGCTGAATAAACTCTAATTTAAACCTTTCCTAATTTGCCCGCATCCACTATTGCGGCCGAAGCGCGTTGACATAATCAGCCTCGGGGGATGAGAACCATGCTTATGCTGGGATTATCCGATTATCGTGTCTGGGACACTCAGACTAAACGAGGGCGCCGTACCATTTATTTTGGGCTTATTGAATCGTTAGACGGTAAAATCACTACCCGGACGAGGAAAGTCGCTGAAATAATAAAAAGAAAGGCTCGTGTTCTGTGCAAAGAGGAATCAGCGTGGAATGGACGCAACACACGCACAAAAAAAAAAAGATATGGTGGCTTAAAAATCTGCTTATCAGCTTCCGGCAGATGCTCAAGTATATAGCATAATAATCCACTCAAAATACGTGGAATAGAAATTCGTGGGTGTGAACTTAATAGAATGTCACAAAAATGGTAGTTAGTATGCAGAAATGTAATTCGCGCGTAAGGGCCGCAATGCTGAGGAAACGTATGTTATGGAGGGACAAGTCATCTGGAGCGTTGTGGGTGGTGACGTGAGAAAGGTAGATGTCGATGGCACATTTGGCGAGAAGAACGGTCGCATAGTAACCACAATAGATAGAAGAACACATTAAAATGTTGTTTACATTAGAGGTTCGAAATAAAATTGACTACCAGCTTTCCCATATGTTCAGGCTGTGCCGCAACCAGAGGGCTTTGGATCGCAACAGTGGGAAGGTCTGGAGTCGGCACATATCCAACGGAGTCCTCCAAGATCAACTCATGGCCGTCCGGAGAGCTCACAACATCGGGAAAGCCTTTGGCCTACCGGTGCCTACGTGGGTGGAGGAACCGGCTTAGCCTGGGGGGCTTTTGCCCTCGGGCCCTAGTTTCTTTGGACCAAAATAATGTTCTCGCCATGCCATGCCAGCTTTCCCTGACTTGGTGCTGGTTAGCTCACTCCTCAACTACAGAGGATGCATCAGATTCTCGCTTGCTACAATGGACGACGACGGGCACATAATGACGACTTTCTATACTGAGGAATGACAGCGAAATAGACGGCCTAATTTTCTTTAGAATGAATTAGCCATAACACGCTGCACTCGACTGGAAAAAAATTATTATAGTCCTGCGGGACGCGCTTAGCGCGTAGCGGGCGTCTTCCACGTAAGGCCCGACAAGCAGTACCTGGCGGCCGCTCCGCGGTCCTGCTGTTCTTGCTGTTCGGCGAGTAGTGAGCTTCTGAGGGAGTTCTCCCACTTGTCCGAGGTAGAGTCGGAAAGAGCGTTCCTACACTCCCAGAGCACGTGTACGAGTGTCTCCGTGTCTCCGCACGAGGGGCACGTGTTGCTGGGGTTCGGGTACATGTGTGTCTGTAGTAAGCGTAGCGTTAGCGCCTGCGGCCTGTTGTGTTTGGGGTGTGTGGCGGAAAGATGCGGCGCCCCAGGTAGAAGCATTTTGTAATTTCGCTGTACGTAATGAGCGCGTCCCGGTTGGGCTCTAGCTCGACGACATGGGGTTGCCCACGTCGCTTCAGTGAGCGGGTATCAAATACAAGTTTCGCCATGTACCTTCGGTACCAGCCTGCAATTCTGCGATGCAGAAGCGAAAGCGTTCAGGTTTATCACGTGAAGCCATGGTCTCGCTAACGTCGACTCGTAGAAGTCGGTTTCCTTAGCTTGGCTGCAACCGCGGAAGCAAGTATTTCGATAGTCGCGTTCGGGCGACTGCTACGGCGAACAGCGACTGATTGTGCTCTACCTAGATACGTCCGTAAGATAGCCACTTGCAGAAATAAAAGATTTCACAAACCATGCTGCGTTCTTGCCCCCAACATTTCCTCATTCATTATCTTCCGCCCCACCGAGTGTCCAGCACTGGCAGTCGAAGTGGAAGCCTTCATGTGAGCCAATCACTGAGGGTTAAAAAGAAACGAAATAAAACTTTTTCGACAAGATGCGGTCCCTTATTTCAGCTGGGGTAAGGTGCATAACACATTCATTGGCATTACTATTGATGGTATTGTTCAGTTTACTAATAACTGAAAAGTTTTGTCTTCAGCAGGTATTCGCAATACTAATTGTAAGTTAGTTACTAAAAAATACAGTCTCAGTATCTAGCAAGCTTTTATTCCATATTTTTCATCAGACTTTAATGACAGGTCAGATTATCTAAGATTGGAAAACAGCCAAACTCATACCCATCTTCAAAGACGTTGACAAAAACGTGGCTGAGAACTACCGACCGATATCCCTGACGTGCATATGCTGTAAAATGATGGAACATATTATTGCGCCTCATGCTTACCATCACCTAGAATCAAACAACTTCTTTTTTCATAATCAGCATGGTTTCAGGGGAGGTTTGTCGTGCGAAACGCAACTGCTTTAATTTACTACAGACTTACATTTTAACATGGACTCAAACCTTCAAATTGGCAGCATCTTTCTGGATTTTTCTACAGTTTTTACCGCTTAGCCCATTGTTACCCGTTTTTGAAGTTATTTTCATTGAAACTTGATTCACTAACATTATGCTGGCTTTGAAATTTTCTTTCTAACAGACAGCAGTTTACTTTCGCTAACAGCTTCTCCTCGCCCCCTTCAGATGTTCCATCCGGAGTACCACAAGGAAGCGTTCTTGGTCCCTTACTCTTTCTAATATACATTAATGACATACCCAATAACTTATCATGCACGCGCATGTTCGCTGACGACTCCATTATCTGTCGTTATACTGACAGCTCTGATGACCACCTGATTCTCCAAAATGATATTAACCATGTTACTAATTAGTGTGACACCTGGCAAGTGAATCTAAATTCATCCAAATGTTAAATGATGTCCTTCAGCCACAAACGGACTAACTTGAACTACTCCTACTGTATAAAAATGTCCCATTATCTCAGACCTCATCATTAATATACCTAAGCGTAAATTATTAAACAAACTTCTCCTGGAGTTCCACATTACCACCGTCTGTGCCAGTGCTTCTTCTCGATCACTGGGTTACCTGCGACGATACCTTCCGAACTCACCTATACTTATCGGCAAACTGGCATTTCAATCATTCGTTTACCCACGACTTGAGTTCGCCGCTTCGGTCTGGTCTCCCCACCAAAATTACTTAATTAGCATGCTGGAATCAATACAGAATAGAGCCGCACGTTTCATTTGCAGGAATTAGGACTACGGTTCTAGCGTAACTCAAATAAAGATTCACATTCCACTTCAGCTGCTAAGTAATCGTCGCGAAATAGCCCTTTTGTCATTTCATAAGTACGCCCACCACACTAACAAACGCTCCCCACACCTAGAAGCGCCACCGCACACGTCGGACCGATTACACAATCATCATAGCTTCCCGCGCATCTATGACAAAACTGAAGCCTTTAACTCGTCCGCAATTCCACGTGCAATTCTTCTCTGCGGGACAGCCTCCCCGATAACATAGTTGCGGAAACTGACCGTGAAAAATGCAAGCACTCACTCAACTCGCTTAACTCTTGTTAACCATTGCTATCATACTCGCTGTTTGGGTTTATTTTTCCTACTTTTTCCTTGCACTGTAGTACGTTTGTTATAAACGCATCGAGATCCTTTTTACTGTACTTATACACAGCTGTATGTAGCTAATATGTTTCTCTAATTTTTAGGCTATGCACTTGGCTGATGTTTTTCGCTCTACCTTCATATTGTTATGAGATTGTGTGTGCTTACTTGATTCTATGCCCCCCCCCCCCGCCCCTTACTGAATGCCCCATAAAGGTGCCGTGTAGGTTATTAATAAAAATAAACAAAATTGCTGCATTTTTGTGAATTAAGAACTTGAAATGCGCATCAAACGAACAGGCGGTACCATAACGTCGACTACCCTTTATCTCACTGAACAAAGAAAGTTCTAGCTACACAGAAGGGGTGAAAAGAAAAATAAAAAACGCTCGGGGATGCAATGAAAAGAAATCGTTCAAGGTCTTAGATGTCAAAATATGGAAAAAATACTACCTCCGTGAACATGTCTACAAGCAAGCCGGAGAATGTATAGGAATAGGAGGAAAGTCAATGGGTGAAGCTGTCGAGAATTCTGGGAAACAAAGTACTGGGAAAAAAATTTCAGAACCGAGGCAGAAGTACTTGGATGATGAAGAATAAGAGAGCTGCATGTTGGAATACATTCGTGGCATTCATGGCGGGGCTTACATTCGTCCTTCACATTAAGGGGCGTGGGTCTCTCAAGATCGTGTGGGCGACAGACGTTCGAAGAAATTGTGTAGGCTTGGCCTGTCCGAAGGTGACCTGGAAGAGTCAAGGAGATTCGCGTGACTTCAGCTTTTCTGAAGCAGGAAAGGAAGAACTGAGGAGACAGAAGGCATGCTCATAGCGGCAGCCTCAAAGGCTGCGTTACAGTTCGGGCCACTTAAGTCACGGAAAGAAGGAGACTACATGTATTGCGGCATTTCAAGAAACATAAGTGAAAGGATGCAAGGAGGTAAAGCCGCTTGTATAAAACTCATGGGGAAGTCGAAATAGGTATAGTAGAAAGGATAAGTCGCATTGCGAATGTCATCGTGTAAAACAAAAAAACATAAAAGAAGTGAACCATGAAGAAAATTAAAAGTTAACAATAAGATTATGCCGTTCTAACGTGCCCGTTGGAGTCTCCATGAAGCGAGGCTATGGCGAAAGGGTCAATTCAATGCTTTACAACTAGTGGTGATGCGTGCAATTTCGTTTGTGTTCATCTCATATGCAACGCAAAATCTCTGGCAATGGTTGTGTTTATCCACCACAAAGGTGACAGCTTTACTGTCATGGAATATCAATTTTACTGGACCACTACACCATTCACAAGCTTTGCCGAAATTCAAACACTGGATCAGGTTATTGTACATTAGAAGAAGATACAGGGTAGCCAACCGGAGACATGCCTCTGGTTAACGTTCCTGTCTTTGCTTTTCTTTTTTTGTACTGTAGGAGTTGAGGAGGACTTTGGGATGAAACACTTGGGAGGTTTTATTTACATTATTTACAGTGAGAGTGAATTAACAGTCTTAGTCATTACGGGCCGGCAGCAACTCGGACGCTGCGGCCCGTGGCAAGAAGCTCGAAAGAGAAGAATCAAGGAATGCTCTAGGAATCCTCTAGGTCTGCGTCTTTTAAGCCCTTCGGTGTCTCGAAGACACGCACGTTCGGCCAAAGGGAGAGCCCGCTCAGGTGACGCCATTTTCGGCCAATCGGCAAGCCCGCTCGGGTGTCGTCATTTTCGGCCAATGGTAGGCGCCCGTGCGATGGAGTCACACCCGGCGAAGAGAGTCGCTGCTTGGTCCCCCTTCGGTCTTGCCTTGCTGACTTGCAATGCGCCGTCACAATAGATGGATGGGGGCGACGCCGCCAGGTTTTCATGGCGCATTACAACCGTCTTGCTTCGGGACCCACTTTAGCCGCAACAGTGCCAGGCTCTCGCTTCACTTTCGGGAAGAGTCAAGCAGTGAATAGCTCCACCGGCGGCACACGAAGTGGGGGCCGCCAACTTGTTTACACGTGCCGCGCCTCAGGAATGTGGTATCCGCGTTTCTGCGCTCCTTAATTAGCTGTGGTGCGATTCGATGTGGTCTGGTGAACTCGAAGTAGGCTCAGGAAACGGTCCCGTATCTAACAGTACGCAGTGATCTCACGAGGACAAAGGCGATGCATGTCGCTCGTGGGGGGAACACTGGTGATGACAGGTGTACGTGCAGATAAGCACGACACATATCTGGGTATATATATATATATATATATATAAGGGTTCTGTACCTCTTGTATCAAACTGCCACCTACCCATTCCACAACATTGGCCAAGGAAAAGCCAATAGCCATTACAACGTACCAGCTGGCTAAATCAAGGAATATCAAGTAAATTGAAGAATACGTTGAACGTTATGCGCCATTCTATTTACAGCTCGGTGCTCTTTAGAGATACCGGTTAGCCGACGTTATATGTTCAGATTTTATATGGAAATTTATTTGTGTATACATGTTGCGCAGAACAGAGGTGCGCTTACTGACACTACTTTCTTTGGTTAGAATACAAGAGCTATATCAGGCCGTCCGCTGGTACTTGCATTCGGCGCGCATATAACTTTCGTATATGTATCCACAAATATATCCGCCGAAAGGCTGACCGACCCAGCAGCGGACAGCAGCCACGCTAAACCCGGGAGGGTCGGCAAAGAAGGCGTCGCTTTAAAAGGGTAGGAGAGGCTGGTCATCATTACAAGCATGATGGCTTCGTTCTGACAGAAAGTTGACTTCTAAAACTTTAACAGCAAAAGCTTTCCACTGCATATTTGCTAAAAAAAGTTGAAAGGTGAATGCAATGTAGGGATGCAAGATTTCAAGGAAAAAATACAACGAGGCTCAGAGGAATCCAGCTGAGGCGAAACTTAGGACACACGAAGAACTGTACGAAGCTTTAATACAAACGCGCAGGAAAAAACTAAAGCTTAAAGCGTCACTAGGAACCAAAGCAATGCAAGAATAGCAGATCGAGTCGACATGAAGAGCACCCATAAGGCTGATGAATGTGCTGTGTTTGGATTATCGCATTATTGTGCAGCATCACGACAGAATTACAAAACATCAAGTAGGACCAGCACAAAAAAAGCAAGAATATCCTATTTCACAACAACGAATGAGAAGTGTGGTAGGGCTATTAAAGGCCACAGATATACATTTGACGTAAGTGGTGCTTCTATGTTCAAGATGGCGTACGCGCCATTGAGAAAACGTGCGGCTTAAAGGGCGAGAGAGAGAAAAAATCAAATTCATTCCGTTTTTTTTTTTTTTTTTGTTATTGTGGTCGGAGCCCTTATTCTGAGCTCCAACGGCCGGTGCCCCGCGGTGGGCCCGTCGCTCGCCGATGCTTAAGAAGGCCTCCCTCTGCAGATAGCCAGGGCTGGGGTAGTTTAGAAGAGCAATGACTTTAAGTAGGCGTTGGCATTCCGCTCTACACGAAATGTCGTCGGTGGGAAACTGCTAAAGCACCACGGCGGTGCAGAGAAAAACGCTGTTCCATATGTTGGTTTTATCGGTCAGTGAAGAATGGTGCGGGATAAGGGTGAAGACTGGCGAAATACGGGCGTAATACAAAAGTAGGAAGAATCCTTTTAAAGTTCCCAAAGTTTGTTGCGGCAGTAAGATAAGAATTAAAGGTTACAAAATTGGTACAGTATGCAGAGTCATACATACAGCAAGGATGCACGCAGCCACCATGTTTTCAATTACGAAGTCCGAGGTTCCGCAAACACATGAGGTGACATCTTTCTTGTGCACATAAGATTATCGTTGAGATGCAGTCGTGAGGATGTATTTATTCGACCAGAATGTTCATTTCCTGAACTATTTCCTAAGCGGTGGTTTTCAGCATGCTTCCGATATTAAAGTCTGTCACATTAGAAAACTGTAAATGATCGTAGGTTCCCGCCAATTGTTATGCGGCGCTGTCGGAATAATAGTAGTAGTTGCAGTTGCTAACGTTTGTCACAACTAGCGTGTTTATCCTTCCGATCAATGCGACACGCTACTATAGACAAGATATAAAAGAATGTTGCCACACAAGCTTGTCGAAAACTTGCACACAGCGGGCAGGAATACTCTAGCCTATTTGCCAAGTGCAACATCGTTTCGCTTGGAAAGGCCAAAAGCGTCTTCGCAGGCAAGAAAGAGCAGGTGGCGCTTCCCAGTGAACCAAGAACGATCCGCAATAAAGAATAAAAACCGTTGCAAACCTAACGCGCTTTTAGCAGGCGCAAACTATTATAAGCCCGACGTTCACAGGGCGTTTGCTGCACCTGCTGCACCTCAGAACAGGAAATGGCAAAGATGGAATTGAACTATTTCGACAGTAGATGTCATTGATGAAAATGTTTCATCTTCTTCACCTCCGAAAAAAAAAAGGTATACTAAAGCTGTCACTGCTGAGTTGGTGATCAATGTCAGTTTTTCTAGTCACGCCTTCTTTTTTTCTCTCTTCTTTTTTTTTTCTTCGGTAGGGACGTCTGTGCTCTTGTTACCGGAAACTTATTTCAGCAAAAGTCGGGCATCACACGCTCGACCGGGCGATCCAATTTCGTCGCTGTCGAGCAGAGTGTTTGCTTCCAGAGGTGGCGCTTTCTATGTGTCTGTTAAAGCTGTTGCTTACTTTCATTGGTGTCTTTTTCCCCAGAGTACCGAAAAATAAGTTTCGAAAAGAAATGCAGTACCAGGTGAAAAATAAAGTGTACAGGAAAGCTCTCACATTTTCTTGCGCAAGAAATTTTGTCCCGACACACAATTGAGCCTACATGGTACACCACTTGCAACAAGCCAATTGAAGAAACAAAATCACAAATTCATTTTAGAGCTTGTTCTAGCATGCTTGGAGTTGTACAAGTAGGCAGGAGCGGCGACCGTGAGAATTCTGGGAACCACCATGTGTTTGCAAGAAATGCTTTAAGAACAGGCGTTCGGGTAGGGCCCGGGAAGAAATACAAATGAGGACTATAAGGGAATATTAGAAAAAACGAAGTCCAGTGCATGCACACGCTCAACAAAGCGCTGCCATTGCCAGGGTGCTAGCCACATATTCTGCGTTGTTGAAGCTGCGAAACTTTTCCGCACTCTCGTTCGTCGGCAGCCAACACGCGTCAGTGCACTCGGCAAAACGTTGACTCGGGCTAGTTGGTAAAATTCATGACACTTATTCCCGTATTCAGAAATGTAGCTTAACTTGAAGCCCACGCTTGACTCGATGTAAATGACGCCTGTCGAGAACACGCCGTTTACGCCATGCTTCTGGCGTAAACAGCAAAATGTATTCGGCCATTGACAGCTAGCATATAAAAGGTCAAAATCTCTTTGTGTCACGCAACAAATGGTGATAGCACTCACTCTTAATCATCACTCAGCGCAGCTGCCGCCTCTACAATCTCGTGCGTGTAACAACCTCTTTCACGCAATACAACCACTGCATTGTCAAGATAAAACGCTCATCCACAATCACGACAATGAGGTGCAAGGCGACCTTTTGCGTCTCCTCAGCACGTTCCTATTATGCTCTTTCATACGTTCATTTAGGCACGGCTCGGTTCACCCTATACAGGTTGCGTCACAGCACAGCCACACGGGCGAATCTCACTTTGGTCCCGTGAAAGGCACGCTAGCGTGAAGCAGGAGGCCCTCGCGCGTTCACGGCGCATGCTGCGAACTCGACCACTCGCATTCCTGAATCTGAGCACGTCGCAACTCAGCTGGCTGTCCAAGACGCTATGGAGCTCGTACAATGGCCGAAGCGACTCGGCAGCAGGACGCCGGGCGCCAAGCAAATCTGCAACACGGTCACCGACCTGCAAATCGTGTGCCATACGCTGCAGCGGACCACGAGTTCCCGAAGCAAACATGCGACAGCTTCTGTGAGGATTCGTTTCACTTTCGTGTTCTACCGATTCCTAGGAAAGAGATCAACCATATCTTTTTTTCCGTGACCACCACGGGTCAGCGCACACCTTTATCCGAAGTAAACGGCCTGGAATTTACATTTTCTTCCTCAAAATTAACTGGACACAAAAAGTTGAGTATTTTCGGGCACTGGGGGGGGGGGGGGGGGGGCGTTTGTTAACATTAACTAAAGGAAACGTTAAGATCAAGGAGAAACATGTTGGTAATATAGCTAGAGCTCATCCACATTACAATAAAAATTGTTTGTTTCACTCTTAAGCTCGCGCGTGGCAACGACATTCGAGCGATTTTATTTATTGTAAACATTCAGCTTAAGTGTTTTGGTTCAACCTCTGCAACGTCGAGCTGTCGCGCTGATTCTGAACAATAAGCACAACAGAACAGGCGAATAAATTAACACTTGGCTGCTTAGTATTGCCTAACATATAGTTGCTTATATTTTTATGACTATGCTTCAAGATGACCACGCGACGGTCCGGCTTAGAGCTTTTCCATCCTCCGTGTTTGATGCTGGCGTTCAGCGCGATTGACAGCAAATATGGTGGTCAACAGTGTCCCTGCTTGAATTGCGCATCTGCACTTATGGTACTTATATAATGTCACAGACGAAACTATAGTGCACAAAATCAACCGTATACGGCTGATTTTGTGGACCTAACAGGACTCAAATTCTCAGCGCCTAGCGTTATGTCCGACACCTCAAAAAACATTACGGCGAGCTATAGACCTCCTGCGGTGGATAAGAGGTATTACTTGCAGTCCAGCTCATCTGCGCACAATTCCAGCAGGGAAATTTTTTTGTTCACAAGGCCAGCCTTCACTTAGTACAGTGCTAGAAAGAAATGACTGATCTAATCCAAACGGGGGGGGGGGGGGAGGCAAACATGTACATGCGCCACAGAAACAAAAGCGTGGGCGCACCGCACACATGCACGCATGCAAAAACAAATAGGAATTTTTACATTCTTTAAAGATCCGTTCTGCCGATGTTATCTTGAGACGAACTAAATTGAGCACTGTCAAAGTCAAGCGTCATACTTATTTGGTTCCTACAAGACATCGGGATGAACAAGAAATAAGGGAATTTTTTTGTGTGTTAACGACTGTCGTGCGTACTCTTTTCAAAATTAGTAGCGTTTGTTATACCTCTTAATTCTCTACACATCAGCCAGGTACGAAGGTATTTTTGTCATTGATATGTTCAATTCACGTGAAATTCTTAGCTTGTGAGATCTGAGAGCGAAGAAGAACTTTCTGGGTCTGATTGAGTGAGCCCAAGTTAATCTGCTAGAGTAGAATTTTGCTGAGTTTGAGTCCGAGTCATCCCAGATGAGTATAATTCTTGTCAGTCTGAATTTGAGTGAGCCCGGCTGAGTACAACTTTCACGAGTGTGAGTCGGATTTAAGCTGGCTCATTATAGTTCTGGGGAGACTGAGTCCGAGTGAAACCGACTGAGTACAATTTTCGTGAGTGTCAGTCCGAGTGAGCCCAGCCGAGTATAGATCTGGTGAACTTGAATCCGAGTGAGCCTGGCTGAGTATAATTTCGTTTAGTTTGAGTCCGAGTGAGCTCTAAGAAAAATATAAAATTTGTGAGTGCGTTTGAGTGAGCTCCGTTTGGTTTGTCGACCTATGGTCCAGCGCCTAAAGGCAAAGTAATGTGGCACGGTTTGGCAATAGGAATCGTACTAGGCAATCAGTCTTGTAAACTAAGCTCGCGGGTCGAGCAAATCATTTATTTGAAATTGTAGAAAACGGAGCGTAATAGAAGGATGGTAGCGTTTTCTGCGTGAGGGTAAGGGTGAGCTAGGGAGGGGGGTCAAATTTTTCAATGTAAGGTTGATGCAGGGTATAATAATATAATATTTGGGGTTTAACGTGCCAAAACCACTTTCTGATTATGAGGCACGCCGTAGTGGAGGACTCCGGAAATTTTGACCACCTGGGGTTCTTTAACGTGCACCTAAATCTAAGCACACGGGTGTTTTCGCATTTCTCCCCCATCGAAATGCAGCCGCCGTGGCCGGGATTCGATCCCGCGACCTCGTGCTCAGCAGCCCAACACCATAGCCACTGAGGATGCAGGGTAATTCTCTGCTCCGTTCCAAATGCAAAGCTAGGTCCTTGTTATTGGCAACCGATGGGCTACAGCACTGAGAAACATGGCCAGAACAATACCTGGCAAAAAGTTGATATAAAAGGAACTGGAGCAAGAAAAGCATAAAAATAAACGTTAAGACGACCATGCTTGTCGAAGTTATCCTAGGGAAAAAAAGTTTTGTACGAGATACTTTCAAAAGCATTGCGGAATTCCATAAGATATATGACCTGGTAACGAAAACACACCATACACGAGTCTGGCGAAACATTTAATAGCACTTAAAGCAAACGAGTTTTACGTAAATTCGACGAATTTCGCGAACATAGCCACTTCCCTCAAAGTATATCATCGAAAAAGATATGACAAGAAATACGCGAAACCAAGCAGGTTTATTTTTCCACATTTTTTGATCCCGCCAGCTCTCCGTTGTCTTGTCCGTTCACCGCCGTTAATACTCTCCACCAGCCCATTAGCCAAGTCGCCCAGCGAGGAACGTTTTCACACTCCACCGCATTGGTAGCACTCTATCGCAAAAATGTTCGCAAGGTTGGAGGGAACTAAAGCTGTGCCAGCGAGGTACTTCGCTCATCGGATGCTTCCTTCATCTGTTTCCCGTTTCTGTGTTTGAGGCCATTACCGCGCTAGCAGTTTAATCTTATAGCTCCCGTTGTTTTAATCCCGCTTTGCGAGAGTCCTCACGCGTGGCACTCACAGCCCAGACACGTACACACGGCAGGTAGCGTGCTTGCTATGCGAAGCGCGCTTTCGCTTCAATGTACCATTAGCGAACTCGGTAGCGACTCTCTCCATTGTAAGAGTGCGAAAACTGTGCTGTTCCAAAGAGCTCGCGTTGAATGTGGTCCGTCGAGACACTTCACAGCGTATACCGCTGGAAAGTTTCAATCATTACAGATGAGCTGTGAAAAACATTTGGACGTACCGCTTTTCGTGAAATGAGTACGTTATATAAGAACGCGGCCACGCTGATGCATTTAATTACCACAGAAAGCGCATGAGGGACAACACACGTTTTGCGCCATGCATTAGCTTAGCCATCTTTTCTGATTGCGTAATTTTTTTCATTTTTTTCATTGAGTTAGTTCAAAATGGCAAGCGTGGCATTTCTTTTCACGTGTGATGCATTTGGACAGAAGACTGACGGAGACCCGATACTTTTGTTTCTAGCGCTGAAGTCCGAGCATTCGCCTGTTGCGCGTGGGCCTCGAGAACGACGTCAGCGCCGACAGAAAAACATGTGTTTGCTTCTCCCCACTGTTCTCTCTGGTGAGGCCCTTTGCGCCACATTGTCGATATTCGTGAGTTCTTGCGATGAACGGTGTTTCGGCAAAACGGTACGGGATCAGCAAGCGCGTGTGAGAGTGTTCAGTTAGGCGACGGTCCGTGACGGTAAGCGAGTTGTAGGGAAAACTCTGCGGCATTTTGAACAAACAGGACAGGCAAACAGGACTTACGGAAGACGACAAAACACACGCTCTGTTTGTTCAATATGTGTTGAATTTCAAACAACTAGCCCAAATCAACAAGCTTGGGAGAGCTTCGCTTACGTCAATTATACTGCGCATAAGCATTTATTCCCCCAAACGCGCCTGCCGAACATATCCTTTACAGAAGGTGCGCTGTGGAATGTAATACTCAGTTATGCAAGTTGCCTTTAGCCTAAGCGTTTTTTTTTCAACTTATTACACCGCCGAAATTAGTGCGCAATGTATGTCAAGGAAACGAAGATGCACCGAATGAAGTGGGCATGCTGGAAGAGCTGTCCGCTTACCGTTCTTTTTTCTCCAGCCGCCATAAATCACCCTTTTATCGACAGCTCCCCTGCTAGCCACTTCGGTTCTGCCCTGACATCATGCACAAATACCGCAGCTATTAAAAAAAAAAACTTGTTAGCACTCATTTTCTCACATCCCGGTTATCCGTGATCTACGGCATACGCGTCACGCAATGAGCACGGGTTACGAAGCCAGAATCTTTCTCTCCCTCGTTTTAGTATGCATGAATAAAATAAAGTAGCACTGAACGTTTTTAAAGGACAACACAAACTAAAACAAAAGAATCAGTGCCAAGAAAATTAGAACAAAGGGAGCGGCGAAACTTCAGTACTGTTATTGATCAATTCTCTCTTTATGCGCAGACGCGGTTCGGGAATTCAGCTCCCTGAAGAGAGGTGAAAAAGCAAAAGGAATCATCTATTTTCTCGTAGTCAATCTGCACCCTAACGCAACATTAAATTGGCAAATATGCAATATTGTACAACGCTTCCCTCTCGTTGTACAGAAATCGAAGCAGCTCGTGCTGCACGATTAGGAAAAAAAAAGTCTACTTCTGTTTGTTTTAATATTTCAGTTTTTGGCCCGCCATTGCTTAGTCACCGCTCTGTATCTGTTTTGTTCATGTTAAAAACTGCGTTAGAATACCGTACTTTGGAATAGCTGAGCTCGGCTACATTAACTGTTTTGTACGTAGAAAGAGAGCGAGAGACTAAAAAAAAATGTGCGGGCAGAAAATGCAGGCACGTCAACCAGACACCCGCCCGATTTACTACTCTGCGCAGGAGTAAGGAAGTCAATGAATGAAAAGAAAGGATAGAAAACAAGAGATGCTGAGATGCACATCGAAACCACAGTCCAGTTCCGTCGCTTTCAGGGACTGGAGTAGCGTAGGTATTGATGGCTTTTCCGGAAGATGTGATTTTAAGTTTGCGATGCTCAAAAAGAAAACAAAAAATGATGGCGCAAGATTTCGAAAAGTCCTGCTGCCTCTGGAGATTTTGTTAGCACGCAAATAAACTGCTATTCTATTCCAAGACACTGGATGCTTTGGCGCAGAGACCTTAGTATTCTCAAACATGCTTCGAAAACGTATTAAAATTTTGCACTCGGACAATATGTATAGATAGACCTCAAGAAAAGCGAGGGGCCGGAGACAATGGTTCTGAAGACCACTTTTGTCAATATAATTTGTCTCCTGGAGCGGTGGAGCAAATATCACCGTGGGAAATAGTGATGAAAAGCGCAGAGAAATTCTTGAATCCCTGTTAGCATTCTTTGCATTGGCATAATGCTCGGCCGAGAAGATTATTGTAACGTGTGGCCATACATTCGAGACGACGGTCGTGGCCGTCACTTCGAAATTGCAATTTTCGCTTTTGGGCTATTCAATGCGCTCGGTCTGCGTCTGCCATTGATAATACGTACGAAGCACATTTCAGGATACTAAAATTGCTGCACGCCCTCTGTCGCGCAGTGACTTTGGTGCGACTGGTGCCCTATTTTTCGAGCGTCATAAAATTAAAACAACTACAGCTATCTTCACGAAAAAAGATGTGTTGTATGTATTGCTCAATATGTTATACAACCTGTGCGTTGAAGGTTTTGCGTTTAAATCAATACTGCAACAAATTGATAATTAATGTTTTCGTAATTGACATTTGCTCATGGAAAAAGAAAATATTTTGCGTTGCTCAACAGAACCGAAAACAAGTCTGGTGGAGTTGCATTTGATTGTACCCTGCGCATCTGATGTAGTTTACTTACTTATATGTTAAAGGTTATAGCTAAATAAACTATAGTTCGTTAAAGTTCGACTCAGCTGCAGTATCCTGCATAACCTGGCCCCAAACTTCTTTTTTGTTACTTCCAATAGTTTCCACGACGTATATATAACCTAAATCGACATCCAAAGCCTAGCATACGCTACATTCGTATTGAAATCCCAATAGTGTAAACACTCAGACTTAATTCAGTCACTGCAGTCTATGCCAGATATGGCAACTCTAACAATGAAAAGAACCAAAAGAATCCCAAGTGTCATTACGTACGTTATAAATGAACATACGCGAAGCAACCATCAGACTGAAATTCCAGCCCCAAATGTTCGGTGCCGCGCGACAACGGACGAGGATTTTCTACTGGATTTAGCAAAGTATTAAGCCACCATTCCTATAGCCACCTGCTTCCAGCTTCTCCGCTTCCCGCCACTGTCACTGTATGCCCGGAGACAATTCATATTCTGAGGTGCGCATTCAAGCTGTGCCAATAATAACTACTATCGAAGTTGGATTTCCCTGTTGCTGTTGTTTATATTTAGAAAAATCGCCGCCAAATATGCCTTACAGGGACGCGTGTCACTTTTTATTTCAAACGTTGTCCTAGGGTTAAAGGCCTGTGAACTGTGTACACAGAAAACCAAGTCAGACACGCATACAGCAGATGTGTTTTATATTGCGAGCCCCTTCACACCTGCATTTTTTTTTTTTTTTGCGGCAAACCGGAGGGATGAAACCCCGTTTCTGAATTCACACATGCATGCAGAAACTATCTGTGATCTCGTGTGCGCAGCGGTCCGTCGGCTTGAAAGCGATTTCAGTGTCATTGGAGGTTGGTGGAACGATAATAGAAAATGTCATAATGCAATCCAAGCGAAGAAACAACGTACTCATCAAAAGAACCCTGCTGCCTGCCTGCATATGAACGCATCTTCTTGTTGGTCCTATATGCAGGGCGTCCCACATAACGTTATCCAAGGTCCTAAAAATCAAAATACTGAATACTTGCGGAGGCAACCAATCGTGTTTTCTCAGCAGTGACGTAACACACCAGGAGGATTTTTTTAAATCACGAAGTATCGATAATTAGATTAGATTAATTAACGAATAATTACTGAATTGAGGGTGCAAATTTCCATAGAAAAGCAAAAGGCAATAACTGCGTTTGAAAACACTTCAGTCAGTTTCTTTTTTTTTTCAGCGTTCCGTGTCTCGCGTAATTATTTTTCCACGTTATAAAGAGAGCACGTGACTTATGAAAATGGCTGCATGATTACTCGTGGGGGCGCGCGACACCAGCGGTCCCAGATGCATTACTGGGAATAATTAACTGGGCGAGGCGTCGGTATTGGCGTTGGTCACCGCGAACCTCGAGCTGCTGCCCTTTTCGCGTGAAGCGCGAAGCCAATCCAGTGCTTAGGGGCATTGAAGAGGAGGACAAAGACATTGAGGAGAGTTCGTTCTGCAGAGCAACGCCTGGGACCGCGGTTGATATTTCACGCGCTTTGTTTATAACGCGGGAAAAATAATTACGCGAGGCATAGCAGACTTGAACCAACCGAATCGGGCGTTTTGAAGTACAATTATTACTTCTCTATGAAAATTCACGCTCTAAATTCAGTAATTAAAAAGTTCATGAGTTAAGCTAATCTAATTATCGATAGTTTGATTACGAAAAAAAGATCTTCCTGGTGTGGTATGTCACTGCTAACAGAATACCATTGGTTGCATCCTCGTGTATTGAATACGTTATTTTTGAAGAGCTTGGCTAAGGTGAGTGTAAGCAGAACGATCCGCAAGACTATAGTTTAATGCCGTCGACATAAAGGCAGCTTAACCCCAGGCACCAACATCAATAACCGTTGGACGAATAAAGTTTATTCCTATCCTATCCTAATGCAACCGGCGTAACTCATCGCATTTTTGCGGTTCCTGGTACTACACGTGTGACGAGAGAAACACAGTTATGTCTCTTTTAGCCAATCTCAGAAAGAGCCGAGAGTTGCCCAACAATCGACCAAGACGAGCTTACTAGGCGGCAACTTCATACCAAACAGCAGCTCTCTTCAGCCAGCACAGCGGGGGATCAATCAGAATCACGAATTGAAGCAATACCTTATTTTTACGGTCTTCAAAAGTGTCTTTTTGACTGATAGGTTGACACGCGCTCAGGCGTACCGTATGCGTTTCTCCTTATTCACATGTTCTTTCACGCGGGCCAAATAAAGAAGAGCGGCGCCTCCGTTGCAACCTTGGGGTTCCAACGACCGTTAAATGTTCTGCTTGCTGACTGCGTTTATTGCAGGTGAACTCTACAAGTTGAAACTTCCATACGAATGAATAACAGTAGTTCCTGTTTTCGGTAACCTACTCCGAGCAGAAAGACAGAAGAAAGAGAGAAAGGATGTATAGAACGGCGGGGATGTTAAGTACAGGTAGCTCCGGTTGGCTACGCTGCACGGGGGGAAGGAGCAGTGAGATATAAAAAGGGAAAGAGAGCGGAAGGGGGATAGAGAGAGATGGAGATCCGAACACAAACTGAGTTAACTATAAAGCGGTAGGAGGCGGTGATCTTAAAGTCTGTCGTGAAGGCCCGTAGACAGCGGGATTCTTAGTAGCACGAATAAGGCCTTCAGAGCAAAAAGAAAAATACTCTCTGCTAGGAGGCGCCTCTGCCGCTGCCGATTCGCTGTGTGTGTGTATATATATATATATATATATATATATATATATATATATATATATATATATATATATATATATATATATATATATATATTCTGCGGACCCGAAAGTGCCCAAAACGCATTTTTTTATTTTGTTAGCCTAAATGGAGCACTTTAGCTTGTTTTCTCAGGAGTTTTCAGTGCTGATGTCAAAGTCACATGCGTTATTGCAACTGATCGATTAAAAGAATATTACGTAGTTCTGAAAGAGCCTCGTTCGCTGAGGTAACACTTGGAGCAACTTTGTCGCTAGAACGCGCGACGTCCAATGCAGTTATCTCCGTCCACGCTGGCTTGCACTGACAAAGTGCTCTCGCTGCGAGATTTTATTTAGCAGCACTTTGCGACTGTCAACCTTCGGCCGCGTCTCCTCATAGGACGTCTACCAGGGATGTCCGAGGCGTGCACTTACATGAAAGCCTTGGTGTGCGCGGTAGTGTATTCAGCACATGGGTGGCTTTTCTGCGTTTAGTGTGCGCAGTTGTACCGTTGTGAATTTGTTCTTTATTGAGTACCTTCACAAAACGCTCGCTCGGCTCGAGATACAATGTCTCCTCAAGAATTTATTTATTTGTTTATTTATTTTGTTCCTTTGTTTGTCACACCGGTACTAGGCCGCAATAACGTTGCAACGCTCAATACAACAACAAATGTCATTTGTTGTACATCGCTGGAAAAATGGGTGCTCCCTGGTTTCCTTTCTTGAGAGCGCGGTCACCTCACGAAGCGCTTCTAGCAGCTGGGAACGCGCACTGAAATGTGTTTCATTAGCACTGCCGAATGAAGCACGCGTACGTGGCCTCTGTGCCAGCATAAATGCCTAAATAGAAGTGTCCATTTGCCGGGAAGTACCTTTACTGGCACGGAAAGTAAACAACCTGCCTTGTGGATTCTCGTGACGTCGGTCACAATGGGATTGGGTCAGAAGATTCTGGTTCTAAGCACCACTCTCGAATAAACTAAACCTTACGCATAAAATACTCTATGCGTAACCTCTCTGACGAGCTTCCGATTGTACTGGATTAAATAGGCGATACTATGTAAAGGCGAAGTTGGCACGTCCACCGACGAACGTTCGGCGGGAAAGACGCAAGGACCTCCCTGCGTTCTTACGGCGGGACCTGCCTGCATTCTTTTACATTGTTGCTTGTCATAATTTAAAAGCCTTCTTTCTACACGTGAACCAAGAGTGGAAAAGTATAATTCAGCGCGAATTATTTCCCACTTTTACTCGAATATATGCTTCACTCAATCGTCTCTTTGTCTCACATTCTTGGTGAGAGACGAACGCTTGATTTGTTCATTGGCAATGCAATAAAGTTTTCCATTGATCCTTTTCTCCAGCTGATAAACTTCGCAGGCCTTTTGTTTGTGAACAAAGTAAGAGCATGCGACTGTCCGTTCAACATAACTGAACTCTCGTACTGAAAGCATAGTACATGTCTCATAAGGCAGTAGTAGTAGAAGGCCTTGATTTTTCAAGGAAAAGCGCCAATATGTATGAAGTATTGCTCAATCGTAGGAACCTCCAGTTACTAAATTTACTTTAGAGTCCCCTTCATGGTGCAAATATCGCTCTTTATAACTAACTTACATCTATTCGGCGTAATGAATGTGGTATTTCCATCCTTCATATTGTCATCCTGTATTTGACTCAATTACTTGCCTCTTTAGAATAGTTCGTGGATAAATAGAAGTGCGCTGGAATATTCAGTTGTGCATGTACGAAAGTCTTTAGTGGCGCTCAGTTAAGCGCAATTATCCGCGCCTTTAGAATATAGTAGATGGCAATGTCAATAAGAAGTGCGCTTCGAGTAACAAAATATATAATGCAGAAAAATTGAAGATCGGGCGAGTTGGACCTATTCGTTCTTGGACATTGTTTATTATTGTTAGTTGTTGAAAACATGCATACATTTAACAGGAAAGGTAAAGCGAGGAGCAGACTGGCAACTCCCACCGGAAGGGGCACAAGGCCTGCCTAACTCTTCAGAAGGGAGGTGACAGCAACAAAGAAAAGGAAGATAGGAAGAAGGGGAGGAAAGAAGGAAGGAAGAGCAACAGGAGAAATCTAAAAGAACAAAGTAGAACACACAGTACAGGGCACATAAAGAAAGAAAGCACGAGAAAACAAACAGGACAAGCGCTGGTGTAACAACTAAAAGTTTTTATTGGAACAAAAAAGATTATATACAGTGATTATGAGATAGTAGTTGCACTGCGTCTCCCGTCCAGCCCTTCTCAGGTGGCGTACCTACATGAGTGACGGGTTAGTCGTTCGAGGTAGTTTAAAGGTTTCGTTGGTCTGAGTATTTCTACTCCGAGCTCGCAGATAGTGTCAATTTACCAACACATCAGTGAACAACGATACATGGGCTGTGATTGACAACCCATATCCTCTTATTTGTCAAGTACGGGAGTGCAATAGTTGGCATGTGTATAAGGAGGAACGAGAGAAGCTGGTATGGATTCAATCATTTCGTAGTTTGATGATCCGGACTCCCGTTCCCAAGAAGCTGACACATTGCCTCTTCGTTCCATCATTCGACAGTTGGGATACAAACATGCGTTCTGAAGAGTACAAAGAAATTAATATGAAGCGCTTTCGGTGGACATCGCGTTTTTTTTTTCTTAAGTGTAAGATGTTCTTCCAAAGAAGGACGGAGACTTTATTGTAGTAAAAGACGGGGTGGTAGCCTGAGCGCCTAGAAGACCCATCTACGAGGTTATCACACATATAGCTGCATAAAATTGTGAGAGATCAGCCTTGATGGGGGGAGAGGGGGGAGGCTATTCCATATCCGAATGTTTTATCGTGCAGAAAAGGCGAACGTAGAAAGGGTAAGATATGCACAAAAGCTTACTTTCTATTGTTGGAATTTAGCACCTGTGCATGCCATATCCCTTCTGTTGTCCGTGGTTCATGCGTACCAAAAAAGCTTGAACATGCACAGGTACGCCGAGATGCTGAAACGTAAATGAATCGTCGATGTCGCAGGTTACAGTCACACAAGCCAGACAACATTGAGCATTGAGTTGCAGCCGTCAAAGCCCGAGTGTATGACAGTAAAATGATTCACCGGCGCAAGTGCACGCGCACGTACATACACTCTACAATGCGTCGAGAACGCGAGACCCGGCCCGTTGCCTCATCCATTCTTTCCGTTCTCGCGTGTTCTGCTCTCTTCTTTGACACTGCACTTGCAGAGAACACCGAAGTGATAAAGCTCGCTGTGCAAATCATTGCTTACTTATGGGGTGCATATACCTGATTTTTGTCCCCTTTCCTCTTTCTAAAAATCCAAGGCAATTGTGGTCAGCATGGAGCTCAAGAATTGCAGCATCTTAATTTTAATGACAACCATAGTTTTGAAATCATTGTATCAAAGGAAAAACAAAAAGAAATCCAGTAGAAGAGAAAGTGAACAGTGTTACGTCTCAAGACCATCACGGGTGCTTATTGAACGTTTGCCACTTGTCAAACCACCGCACCTCCTAACCAGACGTCAGCGCGGCGTGGTTAGCGACTGAAAGCACTCACCCCAACATTACCTGAAAACCGGAGAAAAGGATGACAGGGAGGGAACCATGACAACGAAGGGACAGGCGCAGTTAATTAGACGAGTCAAATCACCTTGCAGGCTGAGCGAAGACGAAAGACAGAGCGCAAACGGTCTGCTCCTGGATTCCATGAAAGGCCCTCAGCCGGCGCCTCACCTTCCAGACTGAACGAAGGACGGGGTGGGCAACAACGAACTAACCAGGTGTCGCTGGATGATTTCTTTTTGCCACAAATTCCAAACCAGTTTCTTCGAGGCGGAGTTACTGCGTTTTATAGATAGCCTGGGCGTGGTATCGCAACGGAGTCGACGATGGTGATTTGCTGCTGGATAGTCTTGAGATTTCCTAGTCGACTCGCCTAGGGAAGACGACGGGATTAAAAACAGATACTTTACGATAGTGAGGACGGAGGGTCGCGATGTGAGCTAAGACGTTTAACTTGCTCCTGCACGGAATGGGCTTCCGCACTGGAGCCGTGTAACTAAACTAATAAACCCTTTTTCTTTCATGTCATGTTCTACAATTTGACGTCGTAGTCGATGGGCTTGGTGGGTTCCATGCCCGGAACACCACCCTAGCCGCAACACCCTAGCAGCAACAACTTGAGGATACAAAGTACGGGGTGGGGGATGTGGCTATTATTCTCTAGAACGACTCATCAGAGCACGAAGTAGTTCCCAGAATAGAGACAACGGAAGTTGAAGAGTGCCGCTGTCTTCACGGCACAGCCATCTCGAAGCCCCGTTTTCCTTTACTTGTTCCTTTGTACCAGCGGCAACTGAACGGAGCAAAACACCTGAAATAGTTACAATAAAATCCGCTGGTGTAAAATTTTCTCGAAGGCACCCTCGGCTGTATAACATAGCTTGAACAGTCGTTGCTGTCGCCAAACTCGATTTACTAAAGGAAACACCTGGCTTGTGTCTTATAGCATGGTAATTAAAATCCACGCATATTAGGTATAACTTTTAACTCGTTTTCTTTAATATCATAACAATAATACATGCCAGAGACGGCAAGAAAGCCGGCTAAGTCTCTTAATAGCTATTGTTGTACGTACGATTTCATTTGATTATAGCATAAACATGAGGAACGACATAGGTGAACCCTGATAACAAAGTAATTTTGCCACAACGAACAGATTAAATTGTCAAGATACGAAAACAACTGTGCAGTTAACAAATAATTGCTTAGTCAAACATCCGCAAAGAAAGGACGTCGATAAGCGACCGGGAAATGGCTAACACATATAATCCTCTTTTCTTTAAAGGCAGCTCATGAATAAAACTCTCTACTAGTGGTGAGAGTTTCACTACTGAGTCCTGCACACCACTTTTGCAACCCGCTATTCATCTTCCCACTTTACTAAATGAATGTTAAATGGTTATTCCTTAAAAGTAGGGCAAAAGCTAATTATTGGCAGCATTTCCACATTATAATCTGTATTCACAGCAGCTTTTCAGATATGCGAGTTTCTGCACGCCTAAAAGAAACTCAGTAAATCAGTAAATCTCAAAATTCTGGTTTGTTCAAGCTGACTTCTTCGAACATGCTTTTCTCTTGCTACTTCGCTGAAAATATCGAGTTTACCGACAATTTTAGTAGAGGGAAGCGGTATTATAAGAATTTTCTTTTTCTACGTTCAGACATTAAAGTTTCAGCAACGGGGTTTAGCGCAATTGGATAGCTTCAGTATTAACAGGAAAGCATCCTAGACACCCTGGCAAAGTAAAAATGATGAGCGGAGGTATGATCAATGGACGCGTGTCTTTTCGGGAGGCGTGGCTCGTAGTATCGACTTTCACTGCCACCATGGGAGCGATTTATGTCTGCGGCCGCAGACCTTGGAGACACGGGAAGGTTTCGTCTCGAAAGCCGTGCGCCGCGGTTTGTGCAACCATGATGTCATGCGGTCGACGCCCGGCTCAGGTGTGTGACAAATGCCCCCAGCGACACGTACACCCCACCCCATTCTCGCCACTCAGAAAGATAAATGGTGCACGACTACGAGTACGGTTCTAGTTCCATTTTACCAGCCTCTATAACAAAGCTAGCGTGTGCAAAGAGGCGCTAAAATTGCGAAGTAGCTTGTTAAACCTGACTATGATCGCTGAGGAAGCTACCAGACTTCAGCGAGCAATTTCTCGCTCAAGAATCGGGGCACGTACTTTACGCGTACCACAAAACTCCTACTTCAAGCTGTATAGGAAACACTGCTACACTGCTGGCTAAGCTCCAGCTCAGAATAGCTTGGCTTCGAACACACTCACTGGCAGAGCTGGCGCTGTAACGTCTTGCGGGAATATCGGGGACATCCAGCTGCACAAAGAAGGCGCCTAATTGCTTTTTCACCAAGCAACAAAGCAATTAGGGCAGGTACTATGTGCTGCATTTCGGAAATATTAAAGCGAGTGTAGTGAAGGGGCATCTTGCTACACGATATGACTTGGTGCCAAGTTTATAAATTAATTTTGTTGCATGTCGGGAAAAAGAAGCAAGACACGCTTGGACATCTCGGCTCCAGCTACACTTGAGAACGACACTGCGCCACTTCGCTTACAGGCTCAGGTGCTTTGACGCTATCTCCAACCCACGTGCCGCAAGTAAGTTTCCCGCGCTTTTGTTAGAGCTCTATTCAGCTCGATATAAGTGCTCGCCGGTCTGTGTCTGCGTGCTGCGAGCACGCCGCTGGTTAGGCTAATTACAGATTGCACCGACTCACATGGCGTAATCTCGATTAATTCAACGGATCAGAAAGCTTCATGTCTCATTGGAAGAGATGGAGTTTTTTTTCTCTAAAGGCAGATATTTTGGCTGATATGTGGGTAACATCTGCTATATTACTGTGCATTATGAGGCTCGGTCAGAACAGCGAGAGTGCATAAGAAGCAGGCTTGTGCCCAACCAACTAGGTGTAATTCATTACTTATAATAGGTGACATTTATTGATAGTTTTGTAAATTAACGATTGCATTTTTCCTCGGTAACGCTCACTGTAATTCAATTGCTTTTTTCCGTAATCAATTGCATGTAATTTGTCATTTTGTCGGCGTGACAAGCTCTAACAGGTGACGCAGTTTCGGGAATCTGATTTCGGGAGTGCACAATATACGGTAAGTGTACAGTAGAAGCCCCGGAATCGTGCCACGCAGCAACCACTTCAGATAGGCACTCACTGGAGCTTAATATTTGTTTCCTAGTGTTAATGCACCCACAGGATGTTCACCAACGAATTAAACCAGCGCTGGCAAATGTCTCAATCACGACGACCACTTAGAACGCCATCTGCGGACGACTTTTACAAGTTTTCTTTGGGTCAACCCGGAGCGTCTTCTTCAAGTCCCAGAACGAAAATTATGGGTTTTACATGCCAAAGCTATGATCTGATTATGATCTGATTACGCCGTAGTGGAGAACTCCTGAAATTTAGACCACCTGGTATTCTTTAACGTGCACCTAAAGCTAAATACACCGCTGTTTTCGCATTTCGCCCCCGTCAAAATGCGGCCGCGCCGTGGCCGGGATTCGATTCCGCAACCTCGTGCTTAACAGCCCAACACTATAGCCACAAAGCAACCATGGCGGGTAGTCCCAGCAATAATGAAGCACTTCACTGAAGACCCCGATGCTGAGTAACCATAATTTTGTGCATAAGATCCGTATATGTCAGAACACCGCCCTACGCCCCAGCGCGCACATCGAGCGAGTTTTCAGCATTGCTGCTGATGTATTCACGACTAAAACGAGGGAAGATCACTGATGAACTTTTTGAAAAGGAATTGTTAGCAAATAGCAGCAGCGTATGAAGGGCTCCAGAGCACGCATTGTATGTGCCAGACCATGCCGTTCTGTTTACAGTATCTGTGCCATGGTATTAAAACTTGAAAGGAAAGTAATATAGAAGTAACCGAATACTTTTCAGTAATTTCTTAGTTACTTTCCCCGAGCAGTAAGTGGTACTTGCAATGCATTAGATCTTCAATAAGGTAACTGTGAGTGTAATTGTTTGATTTTATCCCGTAACTCGTAGACGTGTGGTAAGAAGGAAGGCGAGAGATATATGGGCCTGCCCGGCCGACCCCCCGCCGCGAGGGATCAAAATTTCAAAAACCCAGGAATGACAGGCTGCTCTGCTCAGCTCAGACTTAGACCAACAACATCGGGTCGTCCCGCAGGCTGAGGAGACCGCCAGGGCCTGTGGGCTCCTGGCCGCTTATTGGCCCTTTGATCCTTGTTGCCAATAAATATTTAGGAGCGAAAGAACGAGGGCAAGGAAAAACTTAGTGCCCTTCCACTCTGTGAAGAAGGATGACCAGCGAAGCTATGTGGGCCCCTTAATAGCGAACTGCACCTCCGCCGCGGGTCGGCCCGACATTGCACTATCTTCGGGATTGGCCCGCGTATGAGGAGTGCTTAACGCCTGCTTCACCTCCGCCGCGGGTCGGCCCGGCATTGCACTATCTCCGGGATCGGCCCACGTATGGGGAGTTTTTTGCTTACCACAACGACACGAAAATTTTCTTGGATGGTAGAGGTATACAGCTTCGCTGTAAAAAAAGAGTAAAAAGACCGCATTACCGAAAGAGTAAAGACCAAAGAGTAAAGACCAAAGACCTCATTACCCAGTACTTAGAAGACAACGACCACCTACCAGACACCATGTTCGGTTTCAGGCAGCACCTCTCAACGCAGGATGTACTCTTACAACTAAAAGAAGGCCTTCTAGATCACCTAAACAATCGAAGCAAATACTCCATAGCGGCAATAGACGTCAAGGGAGCCTTTGATAACGTTAGCCACGACGCGATCCTCAACAATATCGAAGGCACCGGCTGCGGCACTAGGACCTACACTTACGTCAGAAACTTTCTGATGGATCGCATGGCAACAGTCGGAATCTGCAACATCCGCAGTGAAAGCTTCCTACTTCCAAACAGAGGCACCCCGCAAGGGTCGGTCATTTCACCGCTACTCTTTAACGTAGCTATGATCAAGCTACCCCCACTACTCGAGACCATACCAGATCTGCGTCACGCGATGTATGCTGATGACGTCACGCTCTGGACCAGAGCTACGAACGTTGGAAGGCAAGAAAGTAGCTTGCAAGAAGCCGTCGACACCATCGAAAGCTATCTCCGAAACTGCGGCCTCCGCTGCGCCCCAGGGAAGTCTGAACACCTCGTCCTGAAAGCAAGAACGAGAGGCCGACCACCCAACCACGAAGAGCCCGACACCAGCATCACACTCAAGGGGACAACAATCCCGAAAGTCGACACCATGCGAATACTTGGATTCCACATCCACAAAGACGGATCGGGAGCTGCCAGCCTACCGAGACTAGAACGCACCCTTTCGCAACTAACGCACCTCGTCAAACGGATCTCAAGCCAAAGAAGCGGGCTCAAGGAGCAAGACACTCTAAGAATAATACAAGCGCTCCTCACCTGCCGCATCACATACGGCACGCTGTACCTGGCTTTAAAGAGCGCTGAAATAGAAAAACTGAACATCATGATAAGGAAGGCAATCAAAGTCGCCCTGGGACTCCCCGCCATGACCTCTACATCACGTCTCCTTAAGATGGGCGTCCACAACACGTGGCAAGAGCTCGCCGAAGCGCACAAGAACAGCCAGCTGGAACGACTCAAGCTCACGCCCACAGGGAGATCAGTACTCTGACACCTAAACTACAGCGAGACGTATGTCGCAGACACGGACAAGAAAGAGCGAATACCACCGGACGTTCGAGAGTGCATTTGCATCGCACGTGTCCCGCGCAACATGCATCCCCAGTGGCGTAGCAATAGGGGGGGCCGGGGGGCCGTGGGCCCCGGGTGCAAGGGGTCAGTCGGGGAGGGGGGGTGTCATACGCCTGAAGACAGCCCTCTTTCCGCCGGCTTGACTGGGTGCAAATGGAAAAGAATACTCCAGTATCCAGTAGCCCGAGCTCATGTACACGATGCGTTGCGCCGCAGAATTGTCGGCTGCAGTTCTATCAACACCCCACGAAATAATTGCACGAATGTGCGGGCTAAAAATTTAATTCGCAAAATGGTCGCTAAACTACTCGCCTTAGCGGAACGTTTCATGTGGGGTGCGCTCGTGCTGTGCGTTCATGCTGGGAGCAGGCGTCGCTAAACATACAGTCAGGCGTTGGAAGGCGTTGAGGCTCTTGGGTCCCTCTTCCGTTCAGAACGCGCAGCGAAGTCAGCAGCAAGAGCGCGTCCAACCAGCGCGCCCGGCGCTCGCGTTTACAGCGAAGCGTTCACTGAGAGCGACGTTGCATAAGTGCGGCCGACAAAAGTCGCGAATGGGATTCTCTGGATCGTCTTCAGACTCGGTTCGGCCGAAGAGTTTGGCGGCGTATTACTCTACAGGCTGTATATACAGTCGCGGGCGCCGCGATGTTCCCCTCTCCCACTCGCTCCGATGAAGCCGCTGCGAAACCTGCCGTTATGTTTCACGCTTTCCTTCCTACCCTCGAAAGTTTCAGAAAGCTGTTGTTGTTGTGTGACTTCATGTCACAAGTACACTGTCTGTGACAGCTGAAAAGAATTTTACAAGAAGAAAACGTGAAATTTGTAACGATATTTCCCGATATTCTATGAAGATATGCGTCTTTGTGAGTACTAGGAACTGGGTAGCGTGAAAAATATGGCAGATAAGTAATAACCATATCCTTAACAATTCCTTAGTTAGTACTTATAGAGGAAACATTCATTTCCAAGAATTGAGGACTCAAAGTCATATTATTAACTCAACAAAAACTTCTTAAACAAAATCATTTTGGGTGCTACAACCTACAGTACTTTGGCACTGGGAGCGGCGCCCAGTATGGCCGCAGCGAAACAAATATAAAATAGTGGACCAGTGGCGTTGATCCCTCAACACTCTCCTTTGCGAGTGCAGACCAACAGGTTTCGCTGGCACGGGCTTCATCGCGGTCTTCTTTCTTTTTTATGGTGACGCCAAGAATCGACGTGAAGCGTGCTCTATTCTGTTCCCAATCTTCTTGTGGTACCACATCTCGGATAATCACGTTTGTCCGTATAGCAGCAAATGAAAACAAGGCTTTATTGATTAGAATGAAGAGAACTCGTAATTGTCATAGCATTGGCGCCTGCGCAGCAGGGAGGCAGGTGGCCTCGAGCTCCACCACTGGAAAAGCTGGCGTCTCCGTCGGCATGACGTGCTATTAAGGATCACGTGGACATAGCGGCCGCGTCGGCTGCTTCGAGAGCGCCGAAGCGAGCTGAAAACAAGTGTTTAAATTCCCTCGTACGCTGCGGTCCTGTGGCGAGATTTTCCCGCTTCGAGTGTCTCTTTTACAACGCTTGAAAGCGCTACAATAGGTAGTGGCTGCCTTTGAAGGCTCGCAACATGGTAGGCTACTGCTCGGTGACGCAGTGGCGGACGTACGCAATGGATCCCGGTGTCAGCCTTATTCATACGCAGCCGCAGGACAAGAAGCTGCGTGAAGCTTGGCTCGCGAAACATAAAACCGGTAAACAGTCATCGGCTACATCTCGGGTATGCAGCAAGCACAGACGCGAGGAAGATTTCTGCTACGGCGCCGGGTCTGCGTTGTTCGAAAAACGCGCACTGAGACGCTCGCCCGAGTCCGCTGCCCGACTAATGCCATGACGGTTTGGCCTATGAACTTCTCGATGCTATAGATACTGGCAAGTTTACTGGAGTGGAAAGGCAGCGGTAAGCACATTAAAAAAGAAGCATGGCATATGGTCATGTTTGTGTTGCGAAATAATGCACTGGATTACAAAAAAAGAAGCAGCGGGAAATCGCACGCTGAGAACACCGATAAACATATAGGGCGTCGCAACTCGAGAAATAATATTGAAACGTCCAAGAATTTAGAAAAAAAAGATTGAATCGTCGCGACGGCACATCACAGTCCCTGTAGGCGTCGAAGACTCTACAATGAAATCATTTTTGAACAGCTCTGATCGCGTCCACGCAGCAATGGTTGCTTGTGTACTGTCAGATGCTCATATTCTGCAGCGTAAAGCTCATGGCACGGTGCGAAAATGCGCACGCGGCGAAAGCGAAACAGTGCGCGGAACAGCATGCAGACGCGCAGTCGATCACTGCGAAGCTGTGCGATCGCTGCATTGAGGCTTCATTCTACTACGCTCAATTTAGTTACACAAACACTATAAGAACATATTTCACATAGTTTGCTCTCAGCGTTTACCTACCTTTCACGCAAGAAGCCGGTTCGGGAGACTCCATCGCGGCGACCGCGCACAGTGGCGTTCACTGTACGTACTCGGTAAAGAGATAGCGTCTGTAAACGATTCTGTGCTTTCAGTTTGCCCAAGGTTATAATTTAGACAGTAAAATCCTTCTCTCGTTTCTAATGTACTTACAGAAATGTCCGGGAGAGCTCCCGCGCGGTGTTTTCAGTGAGCTGATAGCGCGCCGCGTGATCCCTCATACTACGCCAGCGAGGAGCTTCCGATAGATGGCGACTCCCTAACTCCTCGCCGCCAATACCGGCTGCATTCGCGATCTCTGGGAAAAAAGCGAAGGAGAGGGGGACCCGGGGAACGTGCGCGGTGTCGAAGGAGGCTGTACTGGTGCTCAAACCCAAAAATTGTCGATATCCACGCCTTCCTCGACTACAGCCTGGGGGGGGGGGGGGGTGACAGAAGACCTATGGGCCCCGGGTGCCAGACGACCTAGCTACGCCACTGTGCATCCCATATATCACAAGAGTAGAAGACAGGCTAGAGCCAACGTCATCAAACGAAGTTTCAAGCATGACCCCAATGCCCGCTACACCAACGCGGCCAAGTATCCGCATCGAAACGCGTACGCTCTGAGCGTCGTAGACTCCCAAGGCTCCGAGCTAGCATCGGCGACGATCAAGGCACGCAACCCGGAAACGGCTGAAGAAGCGGCAATCGCTCTCGCCATCACCACATGCACAGACGCAGCGGTTATATTCACCGACTCTCAGGCCGCCTGTAGAAACTTCTTGAGGGGCAGCATCTCGGCCGATGCACTCAAGATACTAAAAAGACGAAGCACTCCGCTCCCGTACACCTGCGTAACGTGGGTACCCGGACACGAGGGACCACAGGGGAACGAAGCGGCCCACGCCGCTGCCCGCGAGCACGTCAGCCGGGCTCCCCTCTCCCCACGCGCTCTCGGACCCGTGACAGAAGAAACGGAGGCTGTGCCCACCAACTATTCGGCCATATTGCAACATTGCAGGCTCGAGCGTCGAGTGTACCCTCCACCGCACCCTAAACTCGACAGAGAAGAAAGCCTAATCCTTAGACGCCTGCAAAGTAACACATACACGCACGGAACGATAATGCATCGCCTCTACCCGACGCTCCACGGCTACCTCTGCCCACTTTGCAACCTACCCGACAGTCTGGCACACTTGCTCCTGGAATGCCCGTAGCAGGAAGGCAGCGAAATGCAACCAGAAACGCACGCAAAACGAGCAATAGAAGCAAACGACCTATTCGAAACGTGGGAGGCCAAGCTAACCCTCGGGGACCTGGAAGACCAACGACAACTCGTCGCCAGGGCCAAGAGGGCAGTCGAAGCCAGAGGGTTCCTGGACTAAGGAGCCCTCCCACCTTAGGGTGATACCCGGCCTCGCTCGGGACACTTTTTCGTTTAATAAACGTTTCTCTCTCTCTCTCTCTCTGGTAGAGGTATACAGCTTCGCTGTAACAAAAAGAGTGATTAACAAACCTTTCGTCATAATAACAACTCCAAGTAATACATTGAAATGATGGCCACTTTATCAAATTGAGCTCGCGTATTCTGAAATATCTTGCTCAGACTTCGGTTACAAAACTATAACTGGCGGCATTTTGTCGCTGCAGTGAAAAGCAAAACACCAGCTAGAGCATCGTTTCAAGTGTGGGCGGAGAAATTGGGCTCGTTTTACGTCCAGGATAAATACTTTAAGTCTAACGTAAATTAAGATTGCTTGTGCTCCATAGCTTTTCTCGAATCGTCGTTGTAAAACTGGGGGTCCTCGGCTCATTCTAGAAGGGAATTACTCTTTCTGAGTGCTTCCCTAATTTGGCACGAGATCGCATGATGTTGAATTGGAACTTGATCCCATATTTACAGCGCCGTATACTTTCTTTTATAAGATTCAACACTACAGAAACGCTAAGGTCCTAAATGAGAGAGAGAGAGAGAGAGAGAGAGAGAGAGAGAGAGAGAGAGAGAGAGAGAATATCTGACTCCCAGGACATGGAAGAAACAGTAACTACTAGACGTCGCTTACTGTAAACAAATTTTATTAAAAATATAAATTCTAGGTTTTTACATGCCGAATTATGGTCTGATTACGAGGCACGCAGTTATGCTGGGCTCGCGATTAATTTTGACACCATGGAGTTCCTTAACGTGCACTTGAATCGAACTACGCGAGCTTTCTAACATTCAAGCTCCATCGAAATACGGCCGCCGTGGCGGGTATTGAACTCGCGACCTCAAGCTCAGCAGCGCCACGCCGCAGCCACCATAAGCTACCTTGATGGACAAAGAAATGATATGCCCACATTCTTCCAGAATGTGCATTCACTGAAATATCGCACATGTCTGATTCTCACTCAAACAATGATATATTTGATAGAGCACTCACAAACGTCTTCATCCCTTTTTCAATGCCGAAAGCCGCACACACAAACAATTTTTAGGCGTCTGTAGCCGCGTGGGCCCTTAAAATAACTCCAAAGTGCAAGAACTCCGTTAAAAAGCCGATGGCGAACCGAAAGTGCGAGCGCAAAACCGAGAATTAGGTTGCATTCGAAAACATTCTTCGTGTAATAATTCCTCTATAGTGCACCTTGTGCAATTCAATTTAGTCGCAAACCCAGCCTTCGCGTTTTGTTTTAGAGCGCAGCTCTTTGGCGTCCGTTCCTGGGTTTCGCGTCGTCGTCGGCGTTGTCGTCGGCGTTGTCGTCGGCCTGGTAACCAGCTCCGCCCCCCTTTCATCCCCCCAGCGCTAGCAGCGACCGACTGATACCGCTGGATGCCGCTGACGCCGCTAGAGAGTCAAGATAACGTGACTGCATAGAACACCGTCGCCGCCATGCAGAAAGAGGAGGAAAGGGTCGCTGCTATCTCTTCCCTCCTCCCTTTATCGTGTTGTCCGCTTGCTGCGCGCGCTTCTGCCCCCATCGTTTGCCGCTGGGTGTACACGCCGCCCCCCTCCGCTTCCGCTTACTGCTGGTTGCTCTCGACGGCGGCGATGAGCCTCCGCTTCGGCGGCGCGAACTGCAGGGTCTTCTCGGCGGCGGCGATGAGCTTCTGCTTCAGCCTCGCTTACTGCTGGTTGCTCTCGACGGCGGCGATGAGCCTCCGCTTCGGCGGCGCGAACGGCAGGGTCTTCTCGGCGGCGGCGCTTAGCCTCTGCTTCCCCCACGGCTGTGACAACCTCGCGAGCCACTTGTATAGATCTCGTCTTTGAGAATCAAGCATTGGTGTACCAAGTCGAACATATATCAGTCTATTTCTCCGACCACAAAGCTTCCTTCATGACTGTCAAGAACTGTTAGTGGAGTCTTTGTTAAAGGAATACGTGTGAAAAAAAAAATTCTGTGATAGCGCATACATGTGTTGCTCGATTTCTTTGCCTCAATCTATCCAAAAGGTGAAACAGCTTATTTGCTACGCTCAAATTTCGCATTAGGAAGTAACGTAATCGTCGGTAATTTTTTTCTTTTAGCATGGCGTCATTGTTACGAAATTTTCCATAATACTCTTATATTAAAGCTACGTTACGGGGACACCAAGCGAAACGTAAAATGCAATGCAGATTGCGAAACTAAAAGGTAGGTATTGAATAGCTGGACAGCTCACGCAAGCCTCAACATTACTTTTGTAGCTTCGGCTATTTGAGGAATAGGGAATGAGTTAAAACTGTTATTTGCACAGACGGCGGGACATACGATCAGGGCAGCCGTTTAAAGCGGCGCCAAGAAACCAAAATCGGCCGTTCGTTCTTCAAACCAAATGTCACAAGATCCGGCAGCGAGAAACGGACATGACTAAGGCCCTGTCGGTTCTCGTGTATCTTCAAACTTTTCTTGCCACATTTTCCCGCATCTACCACGCGCAGTTGTACGTTTCATTCATCTTGATTGCGTACTACCTAAGAAAAAATGTCTTCTCCCTTTCGGCCAGCTCCTCTTTCTTTTTTTGCCTTTCCTTTAGCTTACTTGTCATCTCCCGCCACCCCACCCCCTTCTTCCTTCCAGATCTATCCGTCGATAGCGCGGCGGCTGTCGCAGTGTCACGACTTTCCGCGGCCGAGTGGCGCCCAAGGACGGCCGACTGGATCGCGGCATTTTAAGCCGAGATTGAACGCCACGCGCTGGGAGACGGAACCCTTCATTTACTTAATCGAAATTTCGGCCGAAGAAAGTTCAAGGCGTGGTTGCTTTCGTATGCGGGAAAACTTTTTTTACCACTCTTCCTCACCGCAGGGAAGTAGGAAAGATCACTTTCGAAAGATGAAAAAAAAAAAGTTTAAAAAGAAGTGAAGTGTTGGCAACGGCTCTCCGGGCCTCGTAGATTCTAAGAGAGGGCTACGTAGGATGTTGGGACGAGTGCATTGCTGCTCTGTCGAATGCTAAGGCGATAAGAAGAAGGATAATGTAAGATCTTTGTCGTGCTTAGTATCTCTGTGTAGTATTTTCAGTGGTTATGCGTAGAACGTTTCTTCGTTTCTCTTAGCTCCCGTTGATCTTCTCACTCAGCCCACGATGTTTCTACTCGCCGAACGAGTTAGTCGGACCCGATTAGCCACTAAGCCAGAACATAGCCTGGTAAATCAAACGTGGAATTTACATCAACCTCATTTATCTGCTATCGTTATCCTGTTTAGATGCATATGTAGTGGCTGTCCCAACGCGCTTCGCGCGATGATTATAGAAGTATTCGCGGCATATTAGAAAGCGCTCGCCTATCTTTGCGACATACCACTTAACGCTAAAATATAGAGGTTGTTGAATACCAGCTTTTTCGAATACAAATTGAATACGGGTATTTAGTATTGAATATCGAATCGATTATCAAACAGCTAAATGCAGACGCATACATTTATAGGAGGAATATTTATTTCAGTACGATTGGGTACCACGCTTGTACTTATTAGTGAACAAAAAAAGGCAGCTAATGACCAATAACAACCAGGATCCATTTTAAACCAAACACCACTAATTGTCGTTAAAAAAGTTGTACAAATTGCCTCTCAATGTTTATTTAGAGCTAGGTTACAAAGAAGCTTTCCAAGAATGAATGACTGCTGTATGCTTCCAGTAACGCTAATTAAGTTATTGTCAAGAAAGGTGAGAAGTTGTGCTACAAGAAAAGAAGAAGCTGCTCAAAGAGTTGTGCGTCGTAGGAACATATAAAAAGGCCCGTTCCAAGGAAAACATCACTGGTTGTAGAATAAGAAATAAAATCACTGCAGAACTAGACTGCATGGACTCTAAATGACCAACTAGAAACAAATATCGCAGGTTGTGATGTAGACTACCGCTGTGAAGCCGGAAACACTCTTTTGCATTGTCCATTATGTTGCTTCATTGCTTCAGAAAGTTTTGCCGTTGTTTCACTTCTGATAATTTGCGACAGTTAATTTATCAGGCGGTGGACAGTAGCGAGAGTTTAACAATCGGTTGTTGCGAAATGCTTGGTTAGCTTCGAATATTCGAAAGTAATGAATAGTTCATTTTGGAATACGAATACCAATAGCTGTTGTGTAATATTTGATTAGTATTCGAAACTCCGAATATTTCCTAACGAAAAAATAATCAGGCAACGCTAATGTGGAGAGAACTCAAAACGAACGCTTCTACAAGAAGTACACTATGCGTGCTTACGTGTCGTTTCCTAGATTGCTAGAATTATTGTTGTTATTAGATAACTATTATTTTTAGAGAAGTATAAGAGTTGCAGTTCTGCTGACAGGCTCTGGACCTGGTAGCACTCTCTGCAGAGACCAGAAAAGGGATCGCCCTTCTGCTTCATTCGCTTGAATTCTCCCTAACCGAATTTACCTGAAGTAACATTGTAAGTTTGCAGGGAGCCGTGTTTATTACATGCTTTGCAGTAGATTCATTTTCTTAAGCTTCTTTTTCTGTGACTGTTGTCACCCTATACTTTTGCCAAAACGGATTGCCATATGAAAGCTGCACTGGAAACTTTGCTGTTGCGTCTAGATCTCTAGTACCGTGAGCGTGCGGACTGAAGGGCTTCCACACTGGCTACACATTCGCCTATTGACCTTGTAGCCACAGCTCCTTCGCAGGCAAACGCTATCAACACAAGGCGATGGACCACCTTGCATGGTCTGCGTAGCTTTTTCTCTTCGCGGCCCATTTCGATATTGCATAGCAGGGGAAGAGTAGAAGAAGCATAAATTGGTGGAGTAAAAACGAAGAATGAAGAGAGCCAGTAAAAATAGACGATGTTATCTAACGTTAACCCTAGTCTCCTTCTTATTCCGATTGTGATTCACAGAATTCACGATCGGAATAAGTTTTTTTTAAATATTTGCTTCTGATTCAAAGCAGGTCGTTAGGGGCTGCTATTTGGTCTTCACCCCGTGTCTTTGTGACGAAGGCATGTACGAATGTGTAGAGGGCTTTCTTAGTGGAAAACGATCAACGTGTGTTACTAGGGGATGCCTCTTTTCTTATTATTATTCGATTGTTTCGAGCTACGCTGCCACATTTTCGCTTAAATTTTTTTTTTGTCGAAACGATGGGACGATGTGCCGGCAATAAAAGACAAGCTCGGCCTAAATGAACCCCTTCTGAATAATGCGAGTTGGAAAACAGTGGGGAGGCGTTCGGTTTACGTCGTCTGGCTTCTAAGAACTAATCGATTTTTTTTAATTATGAGAAGGCGCTCTGTGTTCGAGATATATCTTTCATCCATTCTGCAAAAGGGATCAATATTTTAGAAATGGCAATAGGCTGAATACTATTGTTCCCTTATTCCTTGAAACGCTAAATGTCTTGAGGCGGAATTCACAAATATTTTCTTTCGCAAGAGCTATTTCTGATTGGTGGTCCGCCTTAGCGAATGTTATGTTCACTGTCACTATCGGCTGGTACTTCTTAGAAACTAACCTAGCGCGCGAATAGCTTCTTGAATACCGGTCCTGGTATCTGCTCAGCGACTGATTTGTTCTCGTAATGTTACGCCTTTTGTCACTTCAATGTGGCAGTTCTGGTTAAACTGTGGAAGAAATGTGCAGTCTCCTTACATACCATGGCACTATACTTATAGTTAAACAGACTCGGTTCGCGATTTTAATAACTCTGTAACTATATGTACGCCTGTGTTTAAGCCAACCTTCAAGTGCAGTTTAAAAGCATAATTTTGTGAAACCGTAGCGCCGCTACTTGCGCCACTCACAAATGTAATTAGTTTTCATTAGTGCATACATGAAACGTTTCAAAGGCTCTAGCACGCGCACAAATCGGCAGAATTCATACTTGCGTTTTATGTCTGCTTCGATGTGCTTTCATAATCCGGGGCGAAGGCCGTGGATGTTCTGTCGGTGTAACTTTCCTGTTTTAGGCGAGACTCACGCAGCATGCGAGAAAGCAAGGCCTTAATGTTTTCATAAATTTTCTAATTAACGAAAATAGCTGGGGAAGAGTAGAGGAAGCATAAATTGGTGGAGTAAAAACGAAGAATGAAGAGAGCCAGTAAAAATAGACGATGTAATCTAACGCTAACCCTAGTCACACGAGCCAGTAACCTAACTACGATGCTTGTATTCACACCCCGTCTTGACTGCGCCACCGCACTACCGACGTTTCGTCTATATGCAATGAATCTGCGAGCAGGACGATAGAGGAAGCGGGCTCAGCAGTGCACTATAGTCTTAATGAGGTTTGTCATAATCATATTAGAGACGGTTGATGTCTGGCATACGAACTGCCTTCCCCGTACAAATGTACCGATGGCTGATAGGTTCGAAATAAAACAGCAGCAACCTAGCACCTTGCATGGTCTGTGTAGCTTTTTCTCTTCGCGGCCTGTTTCGATATTACATGTTATTCGCATGCGTAGGCTTTCTTTCTTTCTTTCTTTCTTTCTTTCTTTCTTTCTTTCTTTCTTTCTTTCTGTGTGCCGTATGTCTGAGCCACTGCCAATACCACGATTCTTTTTGTGGATGTGCGTAAGGGGCACTCCGTGTTCGGAAATGAGACGCGAAGAAAGCCGAAACCATAGCAAGCTTCGAGCTACGTGGGCAAGCGACTGGCGAGGGCAGATAATCCCTGTCAGGTCCGGCGGTGAGAACACAATAGCGGTGCAACCTTTCAAACCCCGTGCTGCTCTTAAAGCACCTGCGGCTCGGTTTGCCTGGGAACATCCTGTATTCCTACTGATACTTTCGTCTCCAACGTCTCTGATGCCAGGACCATTTCGAGAGACGAAGTTTCGGCAACGTCTGACGAGGTTATTTCTGTTTTTATTTTGACGTTCTTGTCTGACCATTTTATCCCTAAATGCGAGGGAGCATGTTCAGTAATTCTGGTGAAGCGGACTTTCGAAGGAACGATCTAAAATTTCGTGTTGTATTAAGTTATGTATGACATCAGCTTACGTCGCAAAGGGCAAAGTATTCGCTAGTAGGTATGGAGCTAGATAATGAAGAAGATAACGTTAACAATAAGAGGAAATACTGTAACGAGTAAAAATGGAGAACAAAAGAGATGAAAGCACAATGTAGGATAGGGCTAGAGCAAACGCTTTATTCACAAGGAAACTGGGCAGCATTCCGGAGCGTGTCAGTCTGCAGGGATATGCTTGCAGCGTTCTGCCGCGCGACGCCGACAAAGACCGCGCAAGCCTGCGTTGGCTCTTGGTGCAAAGTAGGTGACGACAGCCACCCGAAATGAGGTGAACAAGACACCTGGAAACAAGTAGAAGGCGTAGTGTGCGGAAGCAGTGGCATGAAAGAGCCGACGGGAGCGAAGAGTCAGACACTGTGAAAAACGTGGCAGAACAACATTATGGAGCGAAGCTGGAAGAAGGTTCCTGCAATCAAGAGGACCGCACACCTTCTTATACAATCAGCAGCAGGCGCGAGCACCGCGTCCGCGCCCACGGAAGAGTACTCAGTGGGCTGAACTGAGTCTCGCTCGAGAAGCAGGTGCCAGCATAAAAGACTCCACAAATAGACCGGCTCGGCGAAGTACCCGCATCAGCAAGCCAAAATAGCGTTTCTATTCTATGAAGACTCGTCAACATTGACGACGTGATGGGACGGAGCACGAGCAACTTTACCTCAGGCCCTGATCGCCGCACAAGCGTCGCCGTTATTTGAAGAGCAGGCGTTTCATTGCTAATTACCTCTTTGCAGTAGTATAAGAACGCCTCAACTAATGTCAATGTCGGCGGCAAACTGTCTTAAGAATAAACAACATGGTCTGTGTTGGAGTCCTCGACTTCACTTAACTATTCGCTTTCATTCTGCTTTTCCTTCATTGCTTAATATCTTGCTTGAGTGAAAGTTTCAAACCTTGAAATAGACTGTGCTTTGATTACGTGCCTGATGTCCACTCTCTGACTAGAAGAACAGACCAAGCCAACTTTGCAGGCATTTACGCTGCCAGAAGCTCAGGAAACATCGCAATAAGCTCAGCTTTAACAAGACGTAGATTGGGGAGGCGCACTAATTACGTGTAAATGGTAACTAATGTAATAACAAGACGTTTATCTATGCTTGTTATTTATGTATTTTTTCTATCGTCTCTAACTTTATCAAATTTTATTTTATTTACTTCTCTGCCCAGCGTGAGTATAGCCAGCCGGTATTTACGCTGGATAACCTATTTATCTTTCATGCTGTTTTTCCTTCTCGCAAGGAACAACCGTTATGATACGAAAATATAATTACCCAGCTTATGAGGCTTCCAAAATGAACCCTACGGCGCCGCTTTACGCGCAGCACTCATAACTAATTGAACTCACCGACCGGCCGTTCTTGGTCCTTTCCTTAATCAGCCGTGACATCTCACGATGCGCCATTGCAAGTGGATTATTCGCGTCTCGCTTCCTGACGCTACATACATAGATAGTCAGCCCAGGAGCACTTGCCGTCGCTGACAGCGCAACCCGGTGCAGTCAAGCCCAGTGATAGCGACCTGTTTTAGGGCCACGGGGTGGTCTTGTACGAACAGGTTTCTGTCGTCCATCTGAGAATTTGGAGGACGCTGTCAAAGATCCCTGACTGCTTTTCCCGCTTCCCGGCAACTGCAGCTTCTTTTGTTTGCGACCATCGTTTTGTGTGGCTCCATATTCGCTATGTTATAAAGCACTCATTCTTGGTTCTCTTTATTCTATATTCTATTAAATTTTGCGCGAAACAAAAATGTGTGAAGGTTAGTTTAGGCAGCAGCATTTTTTTAACGAGAGCAGCGCTCATGGTGGTGGGCGCAAGACGCACTTTCCACTGTGGCGCCATTACCGGCAGCAACAGTATGATCTCTCTAGGAATGGTGGCGCATGCCGCTTTTGTAGCCTTATCGTGGTCGCATCGCCCGTTGATGTGCACAGGTGCGTCTGATTACAGTGTGACAGATTATACGTGCGTGTGAAGCCGGGCACACTCAAAATTTCTGCGCTTACTAACGATGAAGTTGAGCCACATCTGTGACGGTACAGATATAAGTCTTCCTTGCACGACCAGAAAGCTGGTCACGTTCGAGACCATCCGAGCTCTTGTACTCGTGAACCTTTGACTTATTATGCGCCCACTTACTTTCATGAATGAGAGAAATGATTTGTATTTATTATGATTCTAATTACATACATTACGTGTTTCACTCCACACGTAGCCTCGCTAAAAGCGTAGTAGTAGCCAACAAAATTTACTTCGACTGAAAAAATATATCCTTCAGAGAATGGTGTTTATGCGTGGTGTCTTGGGTGGCCTTTTCTGTAGTCAAATGTGGATTGTTGCGTTGGCTTTCGTGTCGATTACATAAATCGACAGTCGATAGTGGCCTTGTTTTGTGTGTGAACTATGCGAAAACCGTGCTACAGCACGTTCAAAGTGGTTGCCTTTCCACTTAAATCATAGCGCCTTCTTTTTGTATATACCGTTTTCAATGCAGATTACGTTAATCTGGAGTAATCGAACACCTGGATGGCTAAAATTTCTAAAGCTTAGCATGCCAAGTTGTCTACAGTAAGGGACAAAAATTCAGCTGGGATGTAGTGACACCCCCACGTTATACTACGACAGCCACCGTCTCGTTTCGGGATTTCAGAGTGATTAAATAACAAGCTATACAGACCTGGATGAGCCAAGTAATATCATTTCTCGCCATCAAAGACAGCAGGTTCTGTTTCACTGCTGGCGGATGTGGAAAAAGAAAGACAACTGGAGAAGTGATGAAATACTTAATAGGCGAAGGATACGGTGGACAGCTAAGGAACCTGCAGTCTGCTGGGGGATTTGCAGAGCTCAGGCCTGGCAGCGCATATAGAATTTCTGTTGGCGAATACTTCTAGAACTTCCGTACAACTAACCCGCGAACTCTAAAAGCTTTCCATGGTACTAGTCTCAACTGCACCAACTAATCATGCACGCATATATTTGGTATATTTTGCGGCTGAATTGCCTGGTTCGAAAAACGCAGCTGCGCTGATCTAATCGCCCGTTCGGAGCCATCTCTCCATCCAATATTGCTTCGCAATTCCTCGTTTGTTTTTCCGATAATTCGGGACCAGCTGACCCAGCATCCGACGTTACTGGTGGCCTGCGGTAGGAAGGTGTTTCAGGATGGCTTGTCTTGCATCATCACTGCCTTCTCAGAAAGTGCTGCCGCGAACACGCGCCCGTGGATTTGCGTGGTCGAGCTTCTGATGGCTTCTTTTGCTGGCTATTCGTGCGGAGTGCCTATCCATGTGATTTCCCTCCCACCTTACTGTCCCACGTTCAGAAGCGCACGGGACTACTATAACGCTGTGATGAAATCTCGAGCGCATATTGAGTGCCGGTGTCTCGCTATTTTGGTCGTTCCCAGTAAACCTCTGCGTCGGTGGCAAACTGTTGCGACATCGAGATATATACTGCCCGTTGCTCCCTTCATCTATCTAGGTGATTCAGTTGCGCTTATCTATACAACAGAAGCAAAAAGTTTCTCCGAGGTGAGCCAGCTGTTCGAAAACTTTCGCAATACAAAGACAATCTAGTCACTTGAAGTTGAAAAGAGACCATATTTCGGAGAAAACACAACGTCGTTATCAACGCAACCCTCACTAATCCTTTCACTGCCAAACCTAACTCGCTGACTAACGTGCGCGGGGGTGTCTTGTGAGCTGCTCAGTGGAACTGCTTCCGCTGGCTGGTTTTCTCGCTGTGTGCTCGTACTGAAGACCTTATTTTTATTTGAAGTGATACTAAGCGAGCAAGTGGTGAAAAGAGCTTATTTGCACAACTTCATATACACACCGTTATGTCGGTGAAAAGGACAACAATGTCTGGAGAGGAAAGAAGGGGCGAAGGCAGGGATGTTAACCAGAAATGCGTCTGATTGGCTGCGCACAGTGGGCCATGGGAAAGGGGAAACAGAAAGATGAAATAGAGACACGAGGGGAGGAGCAAGGAGGCGGTGAGGAAAAGACACGTGCGAAGCCCCCCCCCCTCCCCCCCAATTCAAAGGCGTTCACACAGGCCGGTCGCCCTCAAGAAAGACAAAAGTCGTCGCCAATGCGATAGGTAGTGTTTCTTTTTGCGACTTAAATCGACGACAGTGGCATAATAAATGCTCGATGTGTTTTTCGCTGCCGCAGACGTCGCACGCCGCACTATCGGTCATTCAAATCTATGTAATGTAAGCCTTCGTGAAAGCCACTCAAGGGGTCTGCGGTTGACCTACTGAGTAAAAATATGCCGCGAAAGCTTCCGATAAATGGGAAACATCTCACGCATTGAGTGATGTGGTTTAGGTTTGGAGGAAACATACGGGCAATATAAGCTTTATGTATTAAGAATGCGAATGAGTAACATATCAGATACGAAATAAGGAGTACAAGGGTGGAGGTAAGCGGTGCTTTCAACGACGTTCGCGAAACCAGGTGATTCGAACACAGTAATAGCTCCATTTTGCTACTACTGTGTCAACAAACTCGGACGTGCGTTGTGAAAATTCCTTTAGTAGCGACACCGTAAAGTACTCTATGGAGAATGAGGGAAATACTACACCGTAGTTAGGTCACAGGAGTGTGACTGTCAAAGAATAATTATAGGCAAAGAAGTACATTCACGAGTAATTTGGACTCGGGCTATACATAGAGAGTTCAATTAATACAGCTACGCTTCGCCGGCGTTGCCATGCATTCACCGCACATCCTTTGTAAGGCTTTGCGATGCAATCATATGTAATTCCTCATTACGAGACCTCGAACTATGTGATCAAATGCCACGCCTTCTAGGAAAATTAAATTAAAATGTTTTTTGAAGACTTAGATTTCTACTATTACAATCTCAGGCTGTTTGCAGCAATTGTTTTGTTTCCAAGAAATGGTTAAAATTTATTCTTCCGTTCATTCATAGTCCGAAGCATTGTTTGAAAATACTTGCATAATTACACAGGTCACAGTCGCGCGGTGGCTTTAATTGAGGAAGAAGTATTATCATGTTATCTTTATCAGTTCAGTAAAAGCTGTAATGACAATTAAGGTTCGAGAAACATTTCACGTAATAAAAAACGTTTAGCATAGAATACCTGCGCTCCGTCATAGGGTAGAATTCATTTTTTGTTTTGCTGCGAAACTTCGACTGGAACGTTTGCGTAGTTGAAAAGCTAACACAGCGGACAGAATACAAGCCCTGTCGTGGGTAAAGCTTATGTGAGGGTTACTGTACGGAAGTTGCTGAAAAGGCACGTAAAAAAGTTTGGTGACTAAGAGGGGTGTTCTGAAACAAAAGCTTCAAATCTTCCTTTGTTTTGCAGTGGACAACATATAGTAAATTTTTACCATGATTTGTATTATGCGAGTTATTTCGCGTACCGCTTGGAAAGTTGATTTCAGCTTACAGACTTTCAATGAAATAACCTACGCAAGCCCTCCTTTGTTATTTACTTGTAATTATTTATTTTTTTATTTCTCTGGCAACACTGCTGGCAATCGCAGTTCCATCTTGTGTTTTACATTTAGTAACTCAGTGACATCGTATTGTCCCGAGAAAAGCCCTTAAGGATCTTACGGAGCAGTTATGTTCCCCTTCAGAGTCGTTTACATGTTTGTTTTCGACGCAGTGTTAATTTAGCAACCCAACGAATATAGATAGTTGGTGCACGTTCATAGTTTTACGTAGTGCAGCAGACGGTATTAGCATGAGAATTAAATGTAGCATTGAATGTAGCATCAAAATGAAAATGTAGCGCTAGGACACGAGACGCAACAGTTTTAGTGCAGCCATTTTTCCACGCTACGACACCAACTAGCCAAGAGAGAGAGAGAGAGAGAAATAGAAGAAAGGAAAGGCAAGGAGGTTAACCAGACGCACGTCCGGTTTGCTACCCTGCACTGGTAGGAGGAGGTATGGGGATGAAGAGAGAGAGCACAGTTTCGCGCACACTGGAGGGTTCGCACCGAGGCTGCACATGGTTCTCAAGACCAGTCGGCTTGAAGTATTTCAAGAGCGCTTTCACGGCCCTCTGTGCCATCGACGCGAACGGTTAGGGTCCAAGGATCTTCATTACGGAAAATGGTCTAGAGTCCAGCTGGTTCAGTGCTATCCGGAGAACTTCGCGCTCGACGTCGTATTGGGGACAGATACATAGGATGTGGTCTATCGTTTCTGTGGTTCCGCAAGCGTCGCACATGGGCGTGTCCCCCATTCCAATGCGGAACGAGTAGGCCTTGGTAAATGCCACCCCGAGCCAGAGGTGGCACAATACTGTCCTCTCAGAGCGGGAAATTTTTGATGGCACTTGTAGCTTTAAGGATGGATCAAGCCTATGAAAATGACAGTTCGGGATGTTGGGAGAAGACCAGTATTTGTGGGTCATAGCTTTAGCGACAAGATGAAGCTGTCTTTCAGAGTCAGTTCTTAATAAGGGGATTGGAACTGGTCGGGCATACAGATGGGCATACCGGGCGGCTTCTTCAACGAGGTTATTGCCAGCAATACCGGTATGTCCAGGTATATAGCCACTGGAACATGATTTCATGCCCTTTAGGATAGCTTGATAGTGATCTTCGCTTATTTCCCATGTCAGCTGCTCATGAGTCCTATCATATATGGCAAAATGGAGACTGTGAAGTGCTTCCTTAGAGTCACAAAAAGTGACCCATTTCTCAGGTATCTCTTGTAGGAGATATTTGACAGCAGCACGTAGGGCAGCAAGCTCTGCCGCCGTTGATGTTGTCATGTGAGACAGTTTGAATTTGATTGTGGTTTTCGTAGACGGAAAGACAATGGTACCTGAGACCGAACCATCAGTATAGATGTGCATTCGGTCCCCGTATGTCTAATTGATTAATAGCAGCGTCATCTGTTTCAGAGCTATTGCTCGGTGATTGACCTTCTTCTTTACACCCGGAATACTTAGGCGCACCTGAGGCTGTCGGAGACACCGCAAGGGTAATGAAGGCCTTGCTGCTGGTATGTATCCTAATGGAAGATAATCTCTATAGGTTATTATAACTTCAGAAAACATTGCATGCGGTCTCTGCGATGGCAAGAACGCCAAGTGATGATCGAGGACGTGGTAAAGATGACGGATATGCGTCCTGAGACAATAGACAATACACAGCAACGTATGTTTGGATGGAATGATCACTGGCGAGCACAGCGAGAAAGTCCTAATCACGTGCGCAATGCTTGGCCCTGTAAACTCTCCAATGAGCGAATATTTGACTTGCACGTACTGGACAACACTGGAAGGCTGTAGTGTAAATAGCCTAAAAACATAGTTCTGTACAACTGAAGTATGGAGCGTACAGATGTGCCCCATGTTTTCCCGCACATGAATCTCAGTACCTGAGCAACCTACAACAGTGTTTTTTTCACGTACATACAATGAGGGCTCCAGGAAACATTTCGATTGATTATTACACCCAAGAATCAATGGATCCTTCCATACGTGATAGTGTGTGCATTAATCGAGACTGGGTATGGTGTCATACGTTTACGTGTGAATGCAATCAATGCATATTTCTCGGTCGATACGGTCAAGCCTTGAGTTGAAGGTATGCTGATGTCAAAGTTGCTGCCCGCTGCAATCGCGCGCGAACTTGAAGGCGAGTTACCGTAGACGTCCAAAGGCTGATGTCATCTGCGTATATCGAGAAGTAGATTAGTTTTAGGTAAAACTTAAGCTAGTCTAATGAGTGTCACAGTGAACAACGTGGGACTCAATACTCCTCCTTGAGGCACGCCGCAGTAAGTGTAATATTCAGCTGTGGGGCTATCTTCTGTTTGTACAAAAACGACCAGCGAGTTATAAGTCGGATAACCAGCGAAGCATGCGACCACCAATTCCAATAGTCTCCAGCAAGTTGATGAAGGCGTCATGTGCAACATATGCGCCTTTCAGGTCGAGAAAGAGCGCAACTGATGTGCGCTTACAGCTTTTTTCCTGTTGCAGAAATGTTGTCAGGTCAGCGACGCTATCAGTTGAGGAAGGACCCCGACGAAAGTCTGCCATGGAAGCTGGTAGATGTTGTAAAGCTCGGGGTACCATTCTAGACGTGCTGTGGCCATCCTTTCGATCACCTTTCCGATGCAGCTGGCCAGAGCGGTAGGGCGATCTGCCACCAAATCCAATGGAGATTTTCCCGACTTTAGCAAAGGTACCAGCGGACTTAACTTCCATTGCGGGGGAACTGTACCTCTATACCATGAATTGTTGAGCTGCTCAGAAGCGCTCTTCTTGCCTCTTGTCCAAGGTGCCCCATGGCAGCACTGTTGACTCCGTCAGGGCCTGGAGAGGATGATTGTTTCGAAATAGCCAGGGCAGCTTCGAGTTCTTCCGTGGTAAAGGACACGTCCATTTCTGGTACCCGAGCCGCCGGGAAGTCACTCACATCAATGTGTGTTGACAGGCTCGCCGTTGACTCTCACACAGAATTCCTCCATCACACTTAGCTCAGTTTGGCCAAGATGAAGGGCCAAAGCTGCGAATGGGTGTCGTTGCGGGGATGAAAGACCGCGGACCATCCTCCAGATATATGAAAGCCGCTTCCGAGGGTCTAGTGATTCACAGAATCTTCCATCGCTCAATCTAGTTTGTCTGTGCGACGCTTAATTTTCTTCTGTATGCGTCGTGCATGTTTGAGATCATAAATTGATTTAGTGCGACTATATCGTCGCTCTGCACGGCATCGAATAGCAAGAAATCTCTCAAGTTCAATGTCGAAATCCGTACGGTTTGACGACATTGATAATAAACACTTGACAGTTTTCCTTGCTTCTGCGATGGTGTCGTCGACGTTGCCGGTGAAATCTCCCCGACATGCTTCTTCCATAAGCGACGTGAACATAGTCCAGTCCGTGCTCTACGAGACACTATGCGAAAAAGACCGAATGAGTCCATTATAGTCTTTAGGTAGGTTGGAATGTGATCACTCCAGTAAGTATTGATGTGTCTTGAAGCTCCGTGAAGCTCCGTGACGCTAAGGTCAAGTCGAAACAGCTGCTATACACCGGACCACGCAGATACGTCGGGCTACCATCGTTCATGATGCGGAGGTCACAATCAGATGCAAGCGACACAATATTCTTTCCCCTTGAGTTGATCTTGGTGCTTTCCCAAAGCAAGTGATGCCCTGCCCATTAAACTCCCCAGTGATGGCCCAGGGGCCATCAGTTTCCTGTACTATATATTTCAATATTTCACAGTCAAACTGGCTTAATGGGTCGCTGTAATAACCAATGAGAGCGAAAGACACTTTGCTCTTTTTGACGCGGAGGCATAAGTACTGGTTGTAGTCCTGAGGATGAACCGTATGCGAAACATAGGTCAAGTCCGTGCGGATGTAAATGAGAACGTTGCTTTGTTCCTCGCATGCGGAAGAAGCAAAAACTTCGTAACCACATAATTTGTAAGGAGTTGATACGTTCGGTTTGCAAAGCACTAGTATAGGTAACCGGTTCTTCAAAACAAATTTGCGCAAATCCGACGTGCGTGATTTCAAGCTTCTGGCATTCCATTGAAAAATCTGGCTTCTGACTTCAGTGCGAAAACAAAGGTTCAGGTGAGCCATGGTGCTTATATTAGGCTTGCAAGTACTGGATTCAATGCGTCCAGTATTTGCAATGCCCTTTGAGCTGTCGGTGTCTGCAGCTTATTCAGTAGCATGCGAATAGTATTCATTAGTGATCGCACCATCACAACCACTTGCCGATCCTGTTCAGTCAATTCACCGGCAGGAGATGCTCGGGGTAGATTACTTCCGTCGGCGTGCAGTGAATCTGCAGGTGGTTGCGGCTTTGGCAACGCAGGCCTCGGTGTCCATATTCTTCTCAGTCCCCTTGTCCTTTGTGAGCCTTTCTGATGTGCGTGGCCTGGGGGGCAGTGGAGAAGGTGACAGTGGACGTGGAACATGCGTCACCGGCACAGCTTTCCTTGAAGAACGTCGGTGACGGGAGCCTCGCTTCCCGATTTTAGCGGCGGCTCCTCGATTAGAGGAATGATCTCTTGCCATGTCTTTTAGGATAGCCATTTCTTTCTTAATTTTTGGGCAGTCCTTTGATGAAGCCTCATGAGATCCGTGGCAGTTTGGACATTTCATTTCAGTGACCGCACATTTATCCGCGGCGTGTGGCTCAGCGTAGCCGGGACACACTGTTTCGTTCTCACAGACGCTGCTCACGTGGCCTAGTTTTATACAGTTGCGACACTGAAGAGGCTTAGGAATGAAAGGCCGGACAGTATGACGAAAGTGGCATACCTTAACGTGTCACGGCAGGCAGTTGCCCTTGAACCCAATCTTCACACGACTTGACTTGCGCAGGCGCAAGAAATCAACAGTGACGCCATGATCACTCGCTGTATTAACCAAAATCGGCAAGTCATTGCTGAGGATGGCCAAGTCTACGTCGTATATGACATCAGTGATGACATCAGAGCTGAGCGGGTGGTAATAGCGCACCTGCATGCCATCAAGATCTGTTACCTTGCGTAGGGCGCTAAGAGCACCCGCATGCAGATCATCAACCGCCAGTACATTTTTGCGGATGTTCACTGTAATGTCCGTGATTTCGTTGGGCACTACGGTCTCCAGCTGAATCGAGACAGATTGCCTGTTAAGCCACTTCATGTTACCGCTGGATATCACAGGCAGAAACAAGATGGTGTTGGTGTCGGGGCTCCGCGTGGACCCAACAGTTTGTGTACTGGAGGACGAAGAGGTCCTGGTGTACCTTCTTGTCGCCTTGCGGCTCCGCACAAGTTCGAAGTCGTCGTCATCAGAAAGGTCTTCGCTGCTCTGCGAGTAGACATGGGTGCCCTCGCTGTCGCTGTCAGTCTGTGGCCCGGTCCGTTTCCTGGAGGCGGCCATCGCTGACGCCACCGGTTCCGGCGGACGCCCTGGACGGTTCACGTCCATCGCCACCGAACTATGCGCGACGGCTGTTATATACACTGGAGATTTCACAGAAATAGCCAGAGGTAGAAAAACAACACTCCACCAAGAGACACTGGCCAAGCAAACAAAGCCTCTATCAGCATGTTACTTCACAGATAGGGTGCCGCAGACTTTCTGGCTCTACGCGATTCGAGACTAACATCCCATTTCGTGCGCTTCGGTTGACTAGGAACTTCACCGGCAGAGGCTATGCTGACAGACAACGTACTAGCATGCGCCAAGACGCTGGGTTTTACCGAAACCGGGATTTATTTTGTACCCACGGCCGTATACTTTGCTAACAATTGTAGCACAGTGCCTCACCATGGTTTGCATGCTGCAATATTTGCGTCATCTGCTGCCAAGTTCTTGACTGAAAAGGTCTGCTTTATGCATATTTACACATGCATCCACTGTAATTTTGTCGATCTAACCGCCTGATTCCTTTATTGTGCCCCGCACTCTTTAAGTATTCCGTGGTGTGGGCAGAAACATTACCCCTACGCCATTAGATCGATATGACGGCAACCACGCAGCCTCGCTTGCACGTTGCATATGCGAAACGCTTGCTTTCACAAAGTTCTAGATGCTAGCTCGCTCGACACTGAATGAAGGCTCATATGCGCCCGACCTTGATTGTGGTAAAAGGGGTTGGAGGAGAAGGTGGAGGATGATTTAGGATAAATTAGGTTCGTAATTCTACGGCGCTTCCATCGAGTCTTTCGCCTTACATTCTAGTACTCATATGATGCATGAACCACCTCCTCTTAGCCAGAGTAGAGTAGCTTCGCATCGTTTAGCATTGCTATTAAAGGATGTGAGACGTCGCAAAGCAGGGCCACAAGTTACCCCATAGAACTCAACTGAACTTTCTATACATTCTGGATGTCGTATCTCGGCAAAGGGGGAAGGGATCAGCTTCAGTTATAAATAATTAGCAAGATCCACATACAAAGCTGTCAAAACTGTACATTCATTCCCTGATAACATCCCATGTAGACACTGACTTCCAGTGCGAGCTGTATAAATTGTGCTCCCTTCTATTTATAACGTCCATAACTCAATTAAGTAACTAAATAAGTATTGCTTATTTAAAAACGAACGGCATCAAATAAGCGTGCCACAAGCATGAGCGCACCTCCAGTGTCATTTCTGAGCTCCACTCAACTCTGCCAGGTCTTCTTGGATTCGTATTTTTTTAGCAGCATATTCGTGCGGCTTGTAAAGTTCATCCTTGCATGACATCTGCGTGGCTGCAGGGAGTCGCTTTTGCATAATTTCGGCGGCTAGAACAGCTCAAGGCTCTAGCGCATTGCTAAGGACGCCGACATGTGGCACGAGTAGCGAAGCGCCGCGCTAGAAACTGCGCCCGGTTCGCGTCATGTTCGTCAGCTCGGGGGCGTTAGCGCATGCAGAACTATCGTGCGCACGCTTCTTCGCTTGGGGCCACGATGCCGTGGGAAGCTTCCCGCTCTGCTTCGTTGCACGCCGCATACCGGCGCGGGCAAACACTTGCTCGCGTGCGCTTCGGTTGACTGGACGGGGCCCGCGAACTATGCCCCGATTAGGCCTCGGAGCGTGCCATCAGCCACTTGCTCTGTACTCATTAGCATACGAGACAACTCTCCGCATTGCCGACCGCTTTGTAGGTGCCGCGCATGTCAATTCGACGGAGTCAACTGAAATACCATTCTCGGTGCGAAACGTCAGGACTGTCTACGGTACCGCGCATAGTATCTTGATCGTTGTATTGTGCGACGCGTTGTTACCCCTCGTCGTTTCTTCCTTTCGGTACAGTGCACATTATTATATGCAACTTCATAATCCTGCAACACATGACTCTTGGGTGCCATCACTTGACTTTGTTAATTATAACTTAATGTGTGGCAATGCGTCCTCGTTTCCTTTCTTTCCCTTTTTTCAGCGTTTATATAATATTAAGCTTTCACAACAAGGGCGACTTAATTATTTCTTCGCATTGAAAGTACCAGGACGACTCAGTAGGCAAGATGAAACACGCCTTCGCCACTTCAGGCTCAACGTGACTTACACGAGAAAATTAAATGCAAATTTCAATTATTAGACTCGCCGATGTGTTCACTATGCACTGTTTCTGAGGACTCGCAGCACCTTTTATCGGACTGCAGTTCTTATACCCGTCAGACAGACATCTTAAAGCTGCGTTGCATTGTCCTGCGACTAAGGCTTAAAACTGCGGGATATTTCTGGTTATTTCTTACTTCTATTACTGTCGACGCCCGTGCGAAAGCGCCCACCAAATGAGGAGAAAAGAGGAGGCAGCACGAAGTACGACAGCTTTATGTAGTGCGCGCTGAGGTCATGTGTGCACGATTTCTTTCGCCGCAACGAGATACCGACGGTCGAGAAGATCACTGACGAGTTCGCGAAGCGTATGGATCTCCCATCACTGAAGCGGTGTGCTGTGCGCCGCCTGCTTGTCGAGATCGGATTCAAGCACGAGAAAAGGAACCGCAATTCTCTGCTTATCGACCCGGGTGACATCGCTGAATGGCGGAATAGCTGCCTTCGTGACGTAGAGCGCTACCGAGCGAAAGGCCGGAAGATCTGTTTCTAGGCGAGACAAGGGTGACGGCGGGGCACACTCGGTCGATCGTGTGTACAGACACCGTGGGGCACAGGCGCGGACGCCTGTACGCTCGAGCAAATGGCCTTTCCACGCGTCTGAAACAACCTACGGGGAAAGGCCAGCGCCTGATTGTAACGCACATCGGCAGCGAGGACGGCTTCGGCGACGGCTGCTTGGATGTATTCCGAGGCCAAAAAAACTGGCGACTATACCGAAGAAATCGACTGCAATCGCTTCGAGGGAGGGTTTAATGATGTTCTGCAGAAGTTGCCAGCTGCTAGCGTCATTGTTTTGGACAATGCACCTTACCCTATCCGGCGAGAAGAGAAATTGCCGAAGACAGTTCGGAGGAAAGAAAAGATACAGGAGTGGCTCAAACATCACCTACAGCGAAAGGATTTTGAAAAAGCAGCTGCTTGGGTCGGTAGCATCTGTTAAGTCACACTTTCTGGGCTACATCGTAGACAATGCAACTGAAAGGGCCGATTGCATTGTACTCGGGCTCTCACAGTACCACTGCGAATTTAATCCTATCGAGCTCGTGTGGGCAAAGGTGAAAAATGGCATCGCTGTGGACAACAGAGACTTCAAGCTGTCCATGGTCGAAGACGTCTTGAGGGAAAAAATCAAGCACGTAACGACGGAAGACTGGAGGAAGAACATTCACCACGTTATAGACCTGGAGGCAAAGTTCAGGCTTGGCGCGTCTGGGAGTGACCACATCCAACCCATTATCATCCAACTGGGTGAAGGTGACACTGAAGAAAGCGACTCCGACTGCTAGATGTCCGGCATTGAGCCACTCGACGAAGCATAACAGATTCGTATTAACAAAATAACAGCCCTTATTAGGGCTACCAAAATTATGCCGGTGGGTTCGCAGCAGCCAAGCATTCTCCTGTGACCTCTCATATAAATAAGCAGTTCATTTGGTGACATATTACTTTTAATGGAAGCTCAATTCTGAAAAAGCAACATCCTGCACCAGATCGTGCTCAGTTTAGGTACTGGCATGGAAACGTGCCTAAATGCTGGGAAATCTAAATAGAAATACAGTTATTAACCCTTAATAACTATGTGGGGCCCAAAATGCTCATTCGGGCAGCCACTGTCCAGCTTGACACGAAAACCAGTAGTTAATGCGAAATTGACAGCCACTCTTCGCAGCCTGCACGCCAGAGCACATTCATGTGGTTTCATTGTTTGTTTTCGTTATCTGGCTCAGGCAAATAATGTGAATAAGAGAACAATT